>NC_057800.1:153938994-154115367 GCF_018294505.1 Triticum aestivum | reverse complement strand
GTTTGGTTTTAGTTGTATGGATTGCTCATCTGAGTGTGCCCTGAGAACGAGATATGTGCAGCTCCTATCGGGATTTGTCGGCACATTCGGGCGGTGTTGCTGGATTTGTTTTAACTTCTCGAAGTTGTCTTGTAGAACCGGGATGCCAAGTCTGATAGAAATGTCTCGGGAGAAGGTATATCCTTCGTTGACCGTGAGAGCTTGTCATGGGCTAAGTTGGAACACCCCTGCAGGGATTGAACTTTCGAAAGTCGTGCCCGCGGTTAAGGGCATATGGGAATTTGTTAATGTCCGGTTGTAGAAAACCTGAAGTTGACCGTAATTAAAATGCATCAACCGCGTGTGTAACCGTGATGTTCTCTTTCCGGCGGAGTCCGGGAAGTGAACACGGTGTTGGAGTTATGCTTGACGTAGGTTGTTCTAGGATCACTTCTTGATCATAGTTTCTCGATCGTGCTTTGCCTTCTCTTCTCGCTCTCATTTGCATATGTTAGCCACCATATATGCTAGTCGCCTGTTGCAGCTCCACCTCATACCTTTTACCCTTCCCATAAGCTTAAATAGTCTTGATCGCGAGGGTGTGAGATTGCTGAGTCCCCGTGACTCACAGATACTTCCAAAACCAGTTTGCAGGTGCCGATGAATCCGTGCAGGTGACGCAACCAAGCTCAGGAGGAGCTCGATGAAGATCTTGTCCTTTGTGTTGTTTCGTTCTAGTTGATCAGTAGTGGAGCCCAGTTGGGGTCGATCGGGGATCTGTGTAGCATTTGGGGTAGTCTTCTTTTATTTTGGCTCCGTAGTCGGGCCCTGATTGTATCTGGATGATGTAATGCTTTATTCTTGTATTTGTGTGAAGTGGCGATTGTAAGCCAACTATGTATCTTTTCCCTTATGTATTAAATGGGTTGTGTGAAGATTACCTCACTTGCGACATTGCTTTCAATGCGGTTATGCCTCTAAGTCGTGCTTCGACACGTGGGAGATATAGCCGCATCGAGGGCGTTACATGATCCAGGAGTAGATCACTGGACAACGGTCAAAATTATCCTTAGAGAACTAAGGAAATATTTTCTCGGTTATGGAGGTGATAAAGAGTTTGTCACGGAGAGTTAAGTAGATGCAAGCTTTGACACCGATTCGGATGACTATGAGTATCAATATGGATACATATTGAAAGTGGGAGCAATTAGCTAGAGTAGCTCCATGCATAGCATTGTAGACATAGAAATTTGCAAAATACATACAGATCTGAATGTGACATAACCATTGACTAAACTTCTCTCACAAGCAAAACATGATCACACCTTAGTACTCTTTGGGTGTTAATCACATGGCGATGTGAACTAGATTATTGACTCTAGTAAACTCTTTGGGTGTTGATCACATGGCGATGTGAACTATGGGTGTTAATCACATGCCGATGTGAACTAGATTATTGACTCCAGTGCAAGTGGGAGACTGATGGAAATATGCCCTAGAGGCAATAATAAAATAGTTATTATTATATTTCCTAAATCATGATAAAGGTTTATTATTCATGCTAGAATTGTATTGACCGGAAACTTAAATACATGTGTGGATACATAAACAAATACCAGTCCCTAGTAAGCCTCTACTAGACTAGCTCGTTGATCAAAGATGGTTAACGTTTCCTAACCATAGACATGGGTTGTAATTTGATAACGGGATCACATCATTAGGAGAATGAGGTGATGGACAAGACCCATCCATTAGCTTAGCATATGATCGTTTAGTTTATTGCTACTGCTTTCTTAATGTCAAATACATGTTCCTTAGACCATGAGATCATGCAACTCCCGGATACCAGAGGAACACCTTGTGTGCTATCAAACATCACAACGTAACTGGGTGATCATAAAGATGCCCTACAGGTATCTTCGAAGGTTTCTGTTGAGTTGGCGTGAATCGAGATTGGGATTTGTCACTCCGTGTATCAGAGAGGTATCTCTGGGCCCTCTTGGTAATACACATCACAAGAAGCTTGAAAGCGAAGTGACTAAGGAGTTAGTTGCAAGATGATGTATTACGGGACGAGTAAAGAGACTTGTCGGTAACGAGATTGAAGTAGGTATAGAGATATTGACGGTTGAATCTTGGGCAAGTAACATACCGACAGACAAAGGGAATTATGTATGTTGTCATAAAGGTACAACCGATAAATAATCTTCAATGGAATATGTAGGAATCAATATGGGCATCCAGGTCCGGCTATTGGTTATTGACTGGAGAGGTGTCTTGGTCATGACTACATAATTCCCGAACCCGCACGGTCGCACGCTTAACGTTCGCTAACACTAGAGTAGTATTGGGATATTTGATGAGTGGTAACCAAATGTTGTTCAGAGTCCCGGATGAGATCCCGGACGTCACGAGGAGTCTCAGAATGGTCGAGTGGTAAAGATTTATATATGGGAAGTCATATTTTGGGTTCCGGAAAAAGTGCAGTTTTTCGGTATTGTACCGAGAAGCTTCCAGAAGGTTCTGGAGGATTCCGAAGGGGTCCGGAAGTCCACAAGTGGGTCCACCACGACCCAAGGTCTAGCATATGCTGCGGGGAGGTGCCCTGGCCTTGTTGGGCTTGGCTCACCAAGTCCTCAAAAGCCCATGTGGCTAGGGAAGGCAAAAAAGGAAGGAGTCCTAGTAGGAATAGGATTGGACTTGGAGTCCAAGTCCTATTCCCCTTAGCTGCGCCCTAGGGCTTGGAGGGGTTGTTTCCCACACCCCTCTACCTACATATAGAGGGAAGGGGCGCCCCAAGAGGACACACCAAGCCCTTGGCACCCCTCTCTCTCCCGTTACTCCGTAGTTCCACCGCCTCGTCCCGGCGACACTTAGTGAAGCGCTATCGGTACTCCACCACCACGCCGTCGTGTTGGTTGTGATCCCATCTAGTTCTCCTCTCTCACTTTCTGGATCAAGAAGGAGGATACGTCATTGAGCCGCGCGTGTGCTAAACTTAGAGGTGCCGTCTGTTCGGCACTAGATCGGTTGGATCGTGATCGGATCGAAAAAGAGTACGACTACATCAACCGCGTTGTTAAACTTCCGCTTATGGTCTAGGAGGGTATGAAGACACACTCGCCCCTCTCTTTGCTATGCACCTCCATGGATAGATCTTGCGTGTGCGTACAACAAATTTTGTTTTTCATGCAACGTTTCCCAACAGCTTTATGGAGATCAAAAGCACAAGATGATGGCCATATCATGTCACATATTTTGATTGCATGTGATTTTTATCTTTTATGCATCTTATTTTTCTTAGAACGGCGTTAGCATTATAAGATGATCCCTTCACTTAATTTCAAGATAAAAGTGTTCTCCCTGAGTATGGATCATTGCTATAGTTCGTCGTTTCGAGACACCACATGATGATCGGGTGTGATAGACACTACGTTCACATACAATGGGTGTAAGACAGTTTTACACATGTAGAATACTTGGGTTAAAGTTGACGAGCCTAGCATATACAAACATGCTCTCGGAACACTGGAGACCGAATGGTCGAACGTGAGTCATATAGTAGATATGATCAACATAGAGATGTTCACCATTGATGACTACCCCATCTCACGTGATGATCAAACATGGGTTAGTTGATTTGGATCATGTATCACTTAGATAAATTTGAGGGATGCTTATTTAAGTGGGAGTTCATTAGTAATTTGATTAATTGAACTTAATTTATCATGAACTTAGTCTTGATAGTTTTGCATGTCTATGTTATAGATCAATAGCTCGCGATATAGCTCACATATATTTTTGATATATTCCTAGAGAAAACTAAGTTGAAAGATGTTAGTAGCAATGATGTGTACTGGGTCCGTGATCATTATCCTCATTGCTGCACATAACAGAAGAATTGTGTCCTTGATGCATCGCTAAGTGACAGACTTGTTGTAGGAGCAGATGCAGACATTATGAACGTTTGGCAAGCTCGATATGATGACTACTTGATAGTTTAGTGTGCCATGCTTTATGGCTTAGAACCGGGGCTTCAAAGACATTTTGAACGTCACGGGGCATACATATGAGATGTTCCAAGAGCTGAAATTGGTATTTCAGACTTATGCCCGTGTTGAGAGGTATGAGACCTCTAACAAGTACTTCGACTATAGGATGGAGGAGAATAGCTCAGCTAGTGAGCATGTGCTCAGAATGTCTGGGTACTACAATCACTTGAATCAAGTGGGAGTTAATCTTCCAGATAATATAGTGATAGACAGAGTTCTCTAGTCACTATCACCAAGCTACTAGAACTTCGTGATGAACTATAATATGCAAGGGGTGACGAAAACGATTCCCGAGCTCTTCGCGATGCTGAAATCGGCGAAGGTAGAAATCAAGAAAGAGCATCAAGTGTTGATGGTTAACAAGGCCACTAGTTTCAAGAAAAAGGGAAAGGGAAAGAAAGGGAACTTCAAGAAGAATGGCAAGCAAGTTGTTGCTCCCGTGAAGAAGCCCAAAGCTGGACCTAAGCCTGAAATTGAGTGCTTCTACTGCAAAGGGAATCGTCACTAAAAGCGGAACTGCCCCAAATACTTGGCGGATAAGAAGGATGGCAAAGTGAACAACGGTATATTTGATATACATGTTATTGATGTGTACCTTACTAGTATTCGTAGTAGCCCCTGGGTATTTGATACTGGTTCAGTTGCTAAGATTAGTAACTCAAAACAGGAGTTGCGGAATAAACATAGACTAGTTAAGGGCGAGGTGACGATGTGTGTTGGAAATGATTCCACGGTTGATATCATCACCATCGCACACTCCCTCTACCTTCTGGATTAGTGTTGAACCTAAATAAATTTTATTTGGTGTTTGCGTTGAGCATGAATATGATTTGATCTTGTTTATTTCAATACGATTATTCATTTAAATCGTTGTTCAGTTTACATAAATAAAACCTTCTATGGGCATACACTCAATGTAAATGGTTTATTGAATCTCGGTCATAGTGATACACATATTCATAATATTGATGCCAAAAGATGCAAAGTTAATAATGATAGTGCAACATACTTGTGGCACTGACGTTTAAGTCATATTGGTGTAAAGCGCATGAAGAAACTCCATGTAGATGGACTTTTGGAATCACTTGATTATTAATCATTTGATACTTGCGAACCATGCCTCATGGGCAAGATGACTAAAACTCAATTCTCCGGAACAATGGAGTGAGCTAATAACTTATTGGAAATAATACAAACCGATGTATGTGGTCCGATGAGTATTGAAGCACGCGGCGGGTATCGTTATTTTCTGACTTTCACAGATGATTTGAGTAAGTATGGGTATATCTTCTTAATGAAACACAAGTCTGAAACATTTGAAAAGATCAAAGAATTTCAGAGTGAAGTGGGGAATCATCGTAACAAGAAAATAAAGTTTCTACAATCTGATCGCGGAGGCGAATATTTGAGTTACAAGTTTGACCATCATTTCAAACAATGTGGAATTGTTTCACAACTCACGCCACCTGGAACACCACAGTATAATGGTGTGTCCGAACATCGTAACCGTACTTTATTAGATATGGTGCGGTCTATGATGTCTCTTACCGATTTACTACTATTGTTTTGGGCTTATGCATTAGAGACAACTGCATTCACATTAAATAGGGCACCGTCTAAATCCGTTGAGACGACACCATATGAACTGTGGTTTGGCAAGAAACCCAAGCTATCATTTCTTAAAGTTTGGGGTTGCGACACTTATGTCAAAAGGTTTTAGCCTGATAAGCTCGAACCCAAATCGGAGAAGTGTGTCTTCATAGGATACCCTAAGGAAACAATTGGGTACACCTTCTACCACTGATCCGAAGGCAAGATCTTTGTTGCCAAGAATGGAACATTTCTGGAGAAGGAGTTTCTCTCGAAAGAAGTGAGTGGGAGGAAAGTATAACTTGATGAGGTAATTGTACCTTCTCTCAATTTGGAAAGTAGCACATCAGAGAAATCCGTTCTCGTGATGCCTACACAAACTAGAGAGGAAGTTAATGATGATCATCATGAAACTTCAGATCAATTTACTACTGGACCTTGTAGGTCGAATAGAGCACGTTCCGCACCATAGTGGTACGGTAATCCTGTCCTGGAAGTCATGTTACTAGACCATGGTGAACCTATGAACTATGAAGAATCTATGATGAGCCCAGATTCCGATAAATGGCTTGAGGCCGTGAAATCTAAGATAGGATCCATGTATGAGAACAAAGTGTGGACTTTGGTGGACTTGCCCGATGATCGGCAAGCCATCGAGAATAAATGGATCTTCAAGAAGAAGACTGACATTGATTGTAATGTCACCGTCAACAAAGCTTTACTTGTCGCGAAAGGTTTTCGACAAGTTCAAGGGGTTGACTACGATGAGACCTTCTCACCTGTAGCAATACTTAAGTCGGTCCAAATCATGTTAGCCAGTGTCGCATTTTATGATTATGAAATTTGGCAAATGGACGTCAAAACTGCATTCCTTAATGTATTTCTTAAATAAGAGTTGTATATGATGCAATCGGAAGGTTTCGTTGATCCTAAAGGTGCTAACAAAGTGTGCAAGCTCCAGCGATCCAGCTATGGACTGGTGCAAGCATCTTGGAGTTGGAATATACGCTTTGATGAGGTGAGAAAGCATATGGTTTTATACAGACTTTCGGTGAAGCTTGTATTTACAAGAAAGTGAGTGGGAGCTCTGTAACATTTCTGATATTATATGTAGATGACATATTGTTGACTGGAAGTGATATAGAATTTTGGATAGCATAAAAGGATACTTGAATAAGAGTTTTTCAATGAAAGCCCTCGGTGAAGCTACTTATATATTGGGCATCAAGATCTATACGGAATGATCGAGATGCTTAATAGGACTTTCACAGTGCACATACCTTGACAAAGTTTTGAAGAAGTTCAAAATGGGTCAGTAGAAGAAAGGGTTCTTGCCTGTGTAACAAGGTGTGAAGTTGAGTTAGACTCAAAACCCGACCACGGCAGAATATATAGAGAGAATGAAAGTCATTCCCTATGCCTCAGTCATAGGTTCTATAAAGTATGCCATGTTGTGTACCAAAACTATTGTGTGCCTTGCCATGGGTTTAGCAAGGAGGTACAAGAGTGATCTAGGAGTGAATCACTGGACAGCGGTCAAAATTATCCTTAGAGGACTAAGGAAATATTTCTTGGTTATGGAGGTGACAAATAGTTTGTCATAAAGAGCTTCGTCGATGCAAGTTTTGACACCGATTCAGATGACTATGAATCTCAATCTGGATACATATTAAAAGTGGGAGCAATTAGCTAGAGTAGCTCCATGCAGAGCATTGTAGACATAGAAATTTGCAAAATACATACTGATTTGAATGTGCAGACCCGTTGACTAAACCTCTCTCATAAGCAAAACATGATCCCACCTTACTACTTTTTGGGTATTACTCACATGGTGATATGAACAAGATTATTTGACTCTAGTAAACTCTTTGGGTATTGGTCACATGGCGATGTGAACTATGGGTGTTAATCACATGGTGATGTGAACTATGGGTGTTAATCATATGGCGATGTGAACTAGATTATTGACTCTAGTGCAAGTGGGAGAGTGAAGGAAATAAGCCCTAGAGGCAATAATAAAGTTGTTATTTTATTTTTCCTTATTCATGATAAAGGTTTATTATTCATGCTAGAATTGTATTGATAGGAAACCTAAATACATGTGTGGATATATAAACAAATACCGTGTCCCTAGTGAGCCTCTACTAGACTAGCTCATTGATCAAAGATGGTTAAGGTTTCCTAACCATAGACATGTGTGGTCATTTGATAACGGGATCACATCATTTGGAGAATGATGTGATGGACAAGACCCATCCGTTAGCTTAGCATAATGATCGTTCAGTTTACTGCTATTGTTTTCTTCATGTCAAATACATATTCCTTCGACTATGAGATTATGCAACTCCCGGTTACTGGAGGAATGCCTTGTGTGCTATCAAACGTCGCAACGTGACTGGGTGATTATAAAGATGATCTATAGGCATCTCCGGAGGTGTTTGTCGAGTTGGCATCACTCCGAGTATCGGAGAGGTATGTAATACACATCATAAGCTTGCAAGCAAACGAGGAAGGAGTTAGTCACGAAGTGATGTATTATGAAACGAGTAAAGAGACTTGCCAGTAACGAGATTGAAGTAGGTATGAAGATACCACGGTCGAATCTAGGGCAAGTAACATACCGATAGACAAAGGGAATTGGCGTATGTTGTCATAACGGTTCGACCAATAAAGATCTTCGTAGAATATGTAGGAGCCAATATGGCCGTCCAGGTTCCGCTATTGGTTATTGAAAGTGCGTTATATCGACTAGAGGGGGGTGAATAGGCGATTTTTATGAAAGTCTTCAAAATGTGGAAGTTATGAAGACAAATGATAGAAATAAACCTATTACCATGCAGCGGAAGGTAGACTACACTAGGCAAACCATAGTCAAGTATTCAATGAAGTCAAAGCACAAAGACTAATAGCAGCTAGGTAGTAAGGATCAGGTAGGAAGATATTATGAAGCCAAACAGAACATGCAGTCACTCAGTGAAGACAAAAGATAGTGCAATCATACAATGACATCACAAGGAGTAACGGTAAGTAAAGGGAAGGGAAGATGAAACCAGTGACACGCTGAAGACAATGATTTGTTGGACCAGTTCCAGTTGCTGTGACAACTGTACGTCTGGTTGGAGCGGATAGGTATTTAAACCTTAGGACACACAGTCCCAGACACCCAGTCCTGAACACGCAGCTCAAGACACCCAGTCCTCACCGTATTCTCCTTGAGCTAAAGTAACACAGACCTCGCCCAATCACTCTGGTAAGTCTTCAAGGTAGACTCCCAAACCTTCACAGACTTCGTTCACCGGCAATCCACAATGACTCTTGGATGCTCAGAACGCGACGCCTAACCGGCTGGAGGATGCACAGTCCTCAAGTGTAATAAGTCTTCAGATCACACAGACAAGAAGACTTAAGTGATGCCAATTCTCTCTGGCACTGGGTGGTTAGGCTTTATCCTCGCAAGAATTCTCTCTCAAAGGCTTCGAGTGGGTTGCTCTCAAATGACAAAAGCCGTACTCTCAATCTAGCAGCAACCGTTTATGGTTGTAGGGGTGGGCTATTTATAGCCACTTGGCACCCGACCTGATTGTCCGAAATGACCCTGGGTCACTAAGGAACTGACACGTGTTCCAACGGTCAGATTTCAAACTCACACGGAACTTTACTTGGGCTACAAGCAAAGCTGACTTGTCCGACTCTAGACAAGATTCGCTCTCAAAAGTCTTCATCGAAGACATAGGTTTTGGTTTGTTAGGCATCACTTCAGTCATTCTGACTGGTTCTCTTGGACCCACTTAACAGTACGGTGGTTCCTATGACTCAACACAAAGAAAAAGAACTACGAAAGATCTAAGTCTTCGAGCTCCATAGGCTTCATATGGTGTCTTCTCATGTCATAGTCTTCAATGTGAATATCTTCATATACCACCTTTGACTTCAATGTCTTCATACATTTTTAGGGGTCATCTCTGGTAGGAAAACCGAATCAATGAGGGACTTCTACCTGTGTTATCCTGCAATTCTCACAAACACATTAGTCCCTCAGCTAGGTTTGTCATCAATACTCCAAAACCAACTAGGGGTGGCACTAGATGCACTTACAATCTCCCCCTTTTTGGTGATTGATGACAAACTAGTTGAAGTTTCAACGGGGAATATAATCTGTGAAATTGTAAAGGATAAGGAATTGTCTTCATAAGTTGCAAGGGATCCCTCTAAAGATGTGCATATAAGTAATTTGCTTTTGGAATGCAAATGCACATGGCAGGTTGTACTTGTGGAGATCCACTTCAACTTATGATGACAATCCACTATGCATGTGAAAGTATATGAAGATAATGACATGCATAATGGAAAATGGACGTCTGCAGAATGATCTAAGTGCGGAATTTATCATCGGACATGCAGAATTTATCTTTGCAAAACAAAGTGGCAGATAAGTAGCAGACGACCATCGAGTTTAAGTGTTACAACTCAAAGAACCAAATGTAGCAAAACGAGAGTTGTAAGCACGAAGCAAAATATAAAGCACCCGCCCATATGGACCCGCTTGAAGACTATCAACCTCATATGCTTCTCCCCCTTTTGTCAGTAATGACCAAAAAGGTTTGAAGACATAGAGCATCTACTCGTTCCCATGCGGAGTAGGTGAAGTAGCAGGGTCATTGGTGGTGTTTGGCGGTGCTGAAGAGCTTGGAGCAGAGTTGATGCGTGCTGAAGGAGGTGGCGGTGAAGTAGCATCATCTTCATCTTCGATAACTTTGGCAGTCACTGTTGCAGCAGATGAAGAGAACTCAGAGTCTTCAAGGGATGGAGTTCCAAGCAGCACAACTCTTTGAGGTGGTGTGGAGTCAAACTTGAATCGCTCAGTGAAGCCATCCTCTTGAAGATCAGCTTCAGAACACATCATCGTGAGCCCTTTCCATGTGCGGCGACATGTTTCATGGGCAACGAAAGCATTCTTGGTGGCAAGATTTCGAATGCGATTAACATCCACCAAGAGGCTTTTCATCTGACGCTTCAGCCAGTCATGATGCCTATCCTGTTTCTGATGTAGAGCCACAAGAAGCTCTCGGTCGTTGAGTACACAAGTGCGCTTCTTGGGTCTTGGAGCAGTTGTACTATCAGTGGCTTCAGTGGAAGCAGGGTGTGGTGCATGTGTAGTGCCAGCCAGAGGATACACCCAAGTGACTGCTTCAACTCCTTCAATGTTCTGCGAGAAACTCTAATGCTTTGCATTCTGAAGACTTAGAGGTTCCTTGGTAGGCTCAGAATATAGGGCTTCAGTAGACATGTCCACATCAGGCAAGAAGATACGATGGTTGCGGGCTGAGGGCTGATACGAGATAGCGGAGTGTAGCTTGATCAGCCGCATGACCCAAGGGGCATAGAACTTCAAACCAAACAGATCAGTGCCTGATGCAGCAAGTTGGCGTATGAAGAAGTCCTATGCATTGAAGCATTTGCCATGAAGAATATAGAATATCAAAGTCTTCATTGCACCCTCAAGCTTGGCATTTGGAGAGTGCCCTTTGATGGGCCAGAGAGTTTGCCTAATGATGTGATAAATGGTTCTTGGCAGATACTCAAGGTCTTCAACGAAGAACTCTGTGGGATAAGCAGCATCTTGGTGCAATGGCTTCATCATGCTGAGCATCTGACTCATATCAGGTTCTGGCTTCTGAAAGATGTTCTCAATAGCTTCAGTATGCAGCTGACGGCCATGCTCGAAGAGATCGCCAGGAGTGGGCAAGCCAGTGAGCTCAATGATGTCAAATGCATTGGCTTCGTGATGAACGTTGCTAGTCATCCACTCCAGGACCCAAGTCTTCGGATCTCTGTTGTACCCGCGGATGTGTAATGTGGCATAGAATTGGAGCAGCAGCTCTTCATTCCAATGCTCCTGGTCAGTAATGAACGGTAGCAGTCCAACTTGCTTGAAGCAATCCAAAGCTTCTTCCAGATAGGGCAGACCAGTTATAGCTTCAATGTCAAGGCGCTTGTGTGGGAAGATGCGACCTTGGTTATAAAGAATGCATGAGTAATAGCTTCGCTGAGGATAGCTCCAGAACCGATCAGATGATATCATTTCCCTTGAGTAGGGGTTCCTGGAGCTATCGAAGAATGTGTTGTCTGTCCTGAAGCCATTGATGTTGAAGGAGCCAGGTGCTGATGCAGGACCTGGGAACCTTGGCAATCTTGGGATTGGCTTCTGTACCTGAGGCCTGTGCTCAACATGATAGTCGAACTGGGGACCGGCAGCAGACTCAGGAACAGAAGTGGCTGGATCAGTGGCTTCGCTGTCTTCTGAAGCTTTTGTTGGGGAGGGCTCCACATCAGCTTCATTGGTGGTTGTGGCAGCCTCAAGATTTTCATCCTCCACGTGACGAGCTGGAGGGTCAGTCACAGGCATGTTCTCCTGGAGAACTGCTTCTTGGTGGGGTAGGGAAGTGGCAACTTGTGGTACTTCTTCTTCCGCGGCTGATGCAGCCGGAATGTCTTCAGCAGAGACTTGAGGCCTTGGACCTTTGCCAAGCCTGCGGAACGCAGACGACGCCTATGGAGTTGGAGTGGGCTGGGCCTCATAGTCTTCTTCCTCTTGTGGGCGATCCGCCCATGAAGCATCATGTGCGATTGGCATCAATGGACGACCAATGCTGATGAGTTCGCTATTTTCAAGCTGAGGAAGGACTGCACCATCTGCTACATTGTCATGTTGACCAATGTCTTCAGCAGCGATGGGATCAGCTGCTGGAATGTCTTCAGCTTCATGAGCCTCTGTGGAAGCAGGCTCATGGATTGTCAGTTGGTGTTCAGCTTCAGGATAGACCATAGAAATAGGTTCAACTATCAAGAGCTCTGTGGGAGCAGCCCGATCTTTCTTGGTCTTTCTCTTTTTCTTGGAGGGGGCAGTTGGAGAGGCTTCAGAATGTTTCCTTTTTCTGGCTTCAGCCTCAGCAGTCCTTGTCTTCTTGAGCTCTGAAGCGGTTGACCGGCTTTTTGGCTTCGAGCTAGTCAGTCTAGTTGGGAAGACAATCGGAACTGCTTCCTTCCTTAGTGCGTCAGGTTCAGCCGTAGCAGGCTTCTTCTTCTTCTTTGCGGCCATCCTGGGGTCGATGCCAAGACGCCCAAGTGCCTTGCGCTTCTCAGCCTCATTATAGGCTTGCACACATCTGTCAGCCAGAGCCTTCATGCGCTCACGTGAACCCTGAGCTTCTGCATGTTTCTTTAGAAAGGCTTCTTTGAGCTCGTGGAGCATGATCTTGAAGTTCTTCACATCTTGCACGCTGAGCTTGGCCATATGCTTCTTGAACTGAGCTTTTTCATAGTCAATCTTCTGCTTCAGTTCAACAACGCGCTGGGCGGTAGCTAGTTCTGAAGCAATGGCGCCATGGAAGGCGACACTGAGGCCAATGGGTAGCTGAAGATCTTTGAAGCTGATGTTTGGCGTGTCAAACCATTCATCAATGAAGGTGTGGATGATTGTTACATCAAAGAGCGGCAGATCATTGAAGATTTCTGCTTCTTCTTTGCTCTTGATGAGTTGCTCAAGAGCGTCATTAGCAAGATCTTCATCACTTGACAGATCTATGTCATCATTGCGCAGAATGGCAGCAGCTGTCAGCTCTTGGCTGGTGTGTGGCAAAGGCATCTTGCTCTTCTGGGGCTTGGGGATGCGTGATAAGTCTTCAGACTGCACACTGTCTTCAGGAGGTGCAGTAGCCAGTGGCTTCGCCCGTGAGATTTTTGGTGAAGGGGCAGGCTTTGAAGCTTTAGGCTTCTTCAGCTTCTGAGGCTTCGGCGCTGCAGGCGCTTCATCTGATTCAGCGTCAGCTACAGGCTCATTCACTGCAGTCCCTTGAACCAAGATGTGGGTGATGAGACCTTGAAGGTTGTAGAAAGGACCGATGACATTGGGTTATGCATCTCGTGTGCCATCAGCCCTTGGAGCAGAAGGACCAGGATTGAAGTCTAGTCCCAATGTCTTCTTGTTCTGCTTCGCTGAGTTCTGGGCAAATTGAAAATTGCGTTTGAATAGATTGTCGTCGCGACACCATAGCAGTGACGACGGGTGAGCATCAGCAGGCTGTGGCCCATGGACCATGCATGGATAGAAGCCTTGTTCAATGGCTTCATCTCTGGTCCTGGGTTGAAGATTCTTGTATAGAATGTCCCCCCACGGTTTCCTGATGGCATTTTTCTCAGCATACTCTTGGGTTACAAATCGGTACTTGAACCATTGTTCTGCCCAATATCTTCAAATCCATTGGATTCGGGTCTTGCGCTGACTGTAATCCTCTTCAGGATCTGTCTTGTATATTTCTGAGAGTTCATCTGGTAGATCTCTCGATGTTTCTCCACGACGCTTTCTGCCACCCTTCCTTGCTGCTTTCTCTGAAGCCATAAACTTTAACTTGACAGGCTTCAAGACGTTCAAAGGCTTCAAAGGTTTTCGCTTGCTGGACCAACAGGAACTGGCTTCGGGAGAATTTATGTGATGCTGTAAGAATTCTGCAAATGAACGCAGACTATGAGAACCAAAGGATTCTCCCACGGACATGTACCTGTGACAGCATTAAGGTACGAGGGAAGGGGAAGAGGTCATATGCATTCTCAGAAGATTTTGAAGATAAATCAGTTTAGAAGACATTGACCTCATCGTGCGAAGACATTCACTCATAGATAAGAAGTTGGTTCCAGATTTGTACGAATCCACAGATCAGTACAAGTGAGGAATCTAACTACTTTGTGAAGCACAAGTGAATATACTAGGCATGTTATGAGATGCAGTATGAGAGAGATCTAACTTGTGTGAACAGAAACTGCTTGTGGTAGAAAGTGACAAAGCCATATGATCAACGGTGCTGTAAAAAGGAAGTTTTATTTACCACACTAAGAACTGCTAGACGGAGTGGAAGATGAGGCCGAGCAGTTCGATCTTCCGTGCCCTAACTTGGCGACGGAGGACACCTACGGCGACGGCGGAGAGGACGATGTCCGCGGTCGTCGTGAAGACGGCGTCGGAGAGGTTGCGGCAGCGAAGCGCTTCGTCGCCGGCGTCGTCGAGGGCTAGCGGTGGCGCTAGGGTTCGTGCGAGAGTGGAAGAAGAGATAATGACCGCTGTGAGTGTGTATTTATAGGTACAGGGGCGGCACTGTGCTATTACACAGGTGCCCCTGGCGATTCGCATCTGAGGAACACGTGGCCATTATGCAGGATTTTGGGGTTTGTTCCACGTCCCACGCACGCCTGGATTGTCGGGTGGTTGTCCCTACTTCTCCGGATTTCATGTGGAGGAATGAGCATTGAAAACAGACTTAATGGTTATCTCTGTATCTTCTGCTGACAAGGACGCGGAGAAGACATTCGACAGTTTCAATAGAATGCATATGACTTGGAGAGACAGAGTTTGAGATGGAAAGCATAGAGAGGTTAGGGTCCGATCATGTTCACTTAGTTCAAAAGATTCAACAAGAAGACATAGCTATAAGTGAATGTTGTAGAGGACAGAACACTAGTAGATATATATATCTGTATAATCAACATAGTGAAGATAATCATGAAGACATGTTGAGATTGAAGTCAAACCAAATGTGAAGACATAGCAAATGTAACGCCATGAGAGAAACACTTCAAAATAAACATTTGGTGGTGGCGTTACCCACCGTATAGGAAGTATTAGACCCAGACACTGCGCACAATTATCGTGGCGCTCCGAAGTCAAATTCCATATTAATGTATTCACACTTAGAATGTATGTCTTCATTGATTGAAGAGATACTCTACTTCGTGTGTTGCACATCTAAGTCATCAATATGCATAAGGGTTAGGATGTGTGCCTGATCACATGACATTTGAGGATTCCAGGATATTTAGCTCACACCGTAACTTGCAAAATCTCTTCTCATCCAAGGGCTTGGTGAAGATATCTGCCAATTGCTCTTCAGTGTTGACGTGTATGATATCAATATCTTCCTTCACAACATGATCTCTGAGAAAGTGATGACAAATTTCAATGTGCTTTGTCTTCGAGTGCTGAACTGGGTTGTTGGCAATCTTGATGGCGCTTTCATTGTCGCAGTAAAGTGGCACTTGCTTCAGATGAATGCCATAGTCCTTGAGTGTTTGCTTCATCCACAGAAGCTGAGCGCAGCAAGATCCAGCAGCAATGTATTCAGATTCAGCAGTGGAGAGAGATACACAGTTCTGCTTCTTTGAAGACCAACATACAAGTGATCGTCCCAGAAAGTGACATGTGCCTGATGTAGACTTGCGATCAACTTTGTCACCAGCATAATCAGCATCCGAGAATCCAACCAGATCAAACTCTGAGCCCTTTGGATACCATAATCCTAGAGTTGGGGTGTGAGCCAAATATCGAAGAATTCGCTTCACAGCTAAGTGATGCGACTCCTTTGGTGCCGCTTGAAATCGAGCACACATGCAAACACTAAGCATAATATCTGGCCTAGATGCACATAGATAAAGTAAAGAACCAATCATGGAGTGGTATACCTTTTGATTGAACTCTTTACCATTGTCGTCAGGACCCTGATGACGTTTGGCTGGCATTGGTGTTGTGAAGCCTTTGCAGTCTTGCATACCAAACTTCTTCATGCAATCTTTGAGATACTTCTCTTGAGATATGAAGATGCCATTGCGTTGTTGTCGTATTTGAAGACCTAGGAAGAACTTCAGCTCCCCCATCATGGACATCTGATATTGCTCTTGCATCATGTATCCAAACTCTTCACTGTACTTCTGATTGGTGCAGCCGAAGATAATTTCATCCACATATATTTGGCACACAAAAAGTTCACCATCATATGTCTTCATGAAGAGAGTGGGATCTAGGGAACCAGGTATGAAGCCTTTGCTCTTCAGGAAGTATTTGAGTGTGTCATACCACGCCCGAGGGGCTTGTTTGAGGCCATACAGTGCCTTGTTGAGCTTGTATACCATGTCAGGATGTTTTGGATCTTCAAAGCCAGGCGGTTGTCCAACATACACTTCTTCTTCAATCTTGCCATTGAGAAAAGCACTCTTCACATCCATTTGATATAGAAGTATGTTATGATGATTTGCATAGGCCAGCAGTATGCGTATGGCTTCAAGTCTAGCCACAGGAGCAAATGTTTCATCGAAGTCAATGCCTTCCACTTGAGTATATCCTTGAGCAACGAGACGAGCTTTGTTTCTGACAACTTGACCATGCTCATCTTGCTTGTTGCGGTATATCCATTTGGTGCCTATTATATTGTGCTTCCGTGGATCAGGACGCTTAACCAGTTCCCATACATTATTCAGCTCAAACTGTTGAAGCTCTTCTTGCATAGCTTGAATCCATTCAGGTTCCATGAAGGCTTCTTCAACTTTCTTGGGTTCTGTTATTGAGACGAATGCGAAGTGCCCACAGAAATTTGCTAGCTGAGTTGCCCTTGAACGAGTGAGTGGACCTGGTGCATTGATGCTATCAATTATTCTTTCAATCTGTACTTCATTGGCAATGCGAGGATGTACAGGGCGAAGAATTTGCTCTTGCTGATCATTGTCGTTGTTAGAAGGAATGTCTTCAGGCTGAGCATTGTCTTCATGTTGATTAGGTGCTGAGATGATAAGTTCTTCTTCAGGATGAGCTTCAGAAGGTATAATTTCTCCAGTTCCCATTAGCTTGATTGATTCACTGGATGGAACTTCATCTAGCACATTTGGCAGTTGCTCTCTTTGTGAACCGTTGGTCTCATCGAACTGCACATCCACTATTTCAACCACTTTGTAATGAAAGAGATTGAAGACTCTGTAGGAGTGCGAATCCTTTCCATATCCAAGCATAAAACCCTCATGTGCTTTTGGTGCAAACTTTGAGGTGTGATGTGGGTCCTTGATCCAGCACCTTGCACCAAATACTCTGAAGTAACTGACATTTGGCTTCTTGCCAGTAAGGAGCTCATAAGATGTCTTGTTCAGAAGCTTGTGAAGATAAACACGATTGATTGTATGGCATGCAGTATCAATGGCTTCGGGCCAGAATTTTCTTGGGGTCTTGTATTCATCTAGCACCGTTCTGGCCATCTCAATGAGTGTTCTGTTCTTGCGTTTGACGACGCCATTTTGCTGTGGCGTGTACGGGGCTGAGAATTCATGTGTGATGCCCAAGGTATCAAGATATGTATCAAGGCCAGTGTTCTTGAATTCAGTGCCATTGTCACTTCTGATGTGCTTTATCTTGGCGCCATAATTGTTCATAGCTCGATTGGCGAAGCGTCTGAAGCCATCCTGCACTTCAGTCTTGTAAAGGATTATGTGCACCCAAGTATATCTAGAATAATCATCAACAATGACGAAGCCATATAGACAAGCAATAGTAGTAAGAGTTGAGTAATGAGTGGGACCGAAAAGATCCATGTGAAGCAGTTCGAAGGGTCGAGTAGTGGTCATGATTGTCTTCGAGGCATGTTTGGCCCTCGTCATCTTCCCTGCTTCACAGGCACCGCATAAGTGATCTTTCTTGAACTTGACACCTTCGATGCCTATGACATGCTTCTTCTTCGCAAGGGTGTGAAGGTTCCTCATGCCAGCATGCCCAAGCCTCCGATGCCAGAGCCAGCATTCTGAAGCTTTTGCTAGAAGACATACGGCAAGCTGTGGTCCTGCTGAGAAATCTACCACGTACAAGTCATCTTTTCGATACCCTTCAAACACTAGAGACTTGTCAGATTCCATTAGTACAAGGCAACGATATTTTCCAAATATTACGATCATGTTCAAATCGCAAAACATTGAGACAGACATTAAGTTGAAGCCAAGGGATTCAACAAGCATGACTTTATCCATGTGTTGATCCCTTGAGATTGCAACTCTACCTAGACCCAATATCTTACTTTTACCAGTGTCAGCAAATGTGATGTGGCGCTTGTCGGATGGACGTAAGGTTGAGTCCATAAGAAGACTTCTTTTGCCAGTCATGTGATTTGTACACCCACTATCAATAATCCATTCTGAAGACGCTGGTGTCGTACCCTACAGTGCAGTTAGGGGGATAGGCTTCACCAAGAGCATTGTGAAGCAAAAACATTTGATGAACCAGTGGGTTATGAAAGCTTATATCCAGATTAGGACTAATAGGGAGAGTAGCAAGCGATTCAGGTACGAAGTACATAGTAAGACCATTTGGGCATTTGATCTTGCGCCCTACAAGATGTTTAAGGTCCCCAGCAATAGCGTCAGACGATTTTGGTTTTCTGCTGGAGACCTTTCCCTGTAAAAGAGAGTTAAGCTATCTTAGCCACCCACATCTTCAAGGGTGGCTTAGAAGCAATAAGTCTAAGTGCAGCATCTGAGAATTTTGGCTTTGAAGCCCTAGCAAACAGTCTTGCAGGCGGACAATAGTACTCATAAGAATAAGCAGAATAGTTCCTGGTCTTATGAACATGGCGGTTTGATGAACCGCTCTCATATTCATATGCCTGAGTATGGTTACCCTGCAAAACATTTGCGTTAGTGCGACTCAGGTGAGTCCTCTGTCTGTATGAAGCCTTTGGACCGTATGAAGCCTTTGGTCTGAGGTTTGTCTTCTTCACGTGAGGTGTCATGATGACATTCACAGGAATATTCTCCAGACACCTTTTCGGAACCCAGATCTTCTTCATAGGCGGTCCATTCCTGCAGTTAGTACCAATGTACCTGGCAAACACTTCACCATTCTGATTCTTAAACAGTATATAGTTTGCATCAAAGGATTCATCAATGATAATGGGGTTAGCACAAGTGAAGCCAGATAGATTGGATGGATCTGCTGAAGGTTCCTTTGCAGCAACCCACATGGTTTTGGTGTGCTGCTTAGGTTTCCAGTAAGAGCCATCTGCATTCATTTTCCTTACGAACCCTACACCCTCTTTCCTAGGGTTTCGGTTCAGAATCTGCTTTTTCAGGACATCACATAGCGTCTGATGCCCTTTAAGACTTTTGTACATCCCTGTTTCAAGCAATGTCTTCAACCTGGCATTCTCATCAGCAATAGCGGTGGTATCCTCAGCAGAGGGGTTAGTCACCACATCAACAGTTGAAGATATTGCAACAGCAGTAGCAGTAGAACATTCAGCAACAGAAGTAGCATTATCACGCTCAATGCATTTAAAACATGGTGGTTCAAATCCTTCCTGAGCGGGACTGATCTGTTTGGCGTGAAGTGACTCGTTTTCTTTTTGAAGATCTTCATGAACCGCTCTCAATTTCTCAAGATCTTGCTTCCTTTGAAGATAATCATAGGAAAGCTTTTCATGAGTTGTTGAGAGAGTTTCATGACGATTTTCAAGTTCCTGATACTTAACGTGAAGATTTTTTATGTCTTCAATTAAGGATTCAGATCGAGTCATTTCAGCACCTAACAGATCATCGCTTCCGTCTAACAGTTTTTGAATATGTTCCATAGCTTTCTGTTGTTCAGTTGCAATTTTAGCAAGTGTTTTGTAGCTGGGTTTTGAATCACAATCAGAGTCATCGTCACTAGATGTTTGATAGTGAGTAGTGTGTGTGTTTACCTTGGCACCGCGTGCCATGAAGTAGTAGGTAGAAGCAGACTAGTCCTTGTCATTTGCATCGGTGTCGGTGATGAAGTCATTGTCTTCAGTGTTGAAGATGGACTTGGCAACATATGCTGTAGCCAGACTTGCGACGCCTGAGTCGGACTCCTCCTCAGACTCCACCTCCGCCTCCTCAGAAGCAGACTCCTCCTCTGAATCCATTTCCTTGCCAACAAATGCACGTGCCTTGCCAGATGAGCTCTTCTTGTGTGATGAAGACTTGGAAGAAGACTTTGAGTATTTCTTCTTCTTCTTGTCGTCAGAGTCATATTCCTTGCTCTTCTTCTTCTTTTTGTTCTCATTGTCCCACCGTGGACACTCAGAGATGAAGTGGCCAAGTTTCTTTCACTTGTGACATGTTTTCTTCTTGTAGTCATGAGCAGAAGCTTCATCATTCCTTGAGCTTGATCGGGAAGACTTTCTGAAGCCTTTCTTCTTGGTGAATTTTTGGAACTTCTTGACAAGCATAGCAAGTTCCCTTCCAATGTCTTCAGGATCATCAGAACTGCTGTTAGATTGTTCTTCAGATGAGGAGACAGCTTTTGCCTTCAAGGCACGAGTTCGCCCATAGTTTGGACCGTAGATATCTCTTTTCTCAGAAAGTTGAAACTCATGTGTGTTGAGCCTCTCAAGTATGTCAGATGGATCGAGTGTCTTGAAATCAGGACGTTCTTGAATCATCAGGGCTAGAAAGTCAAACGAACTATCAAGTGATCTCAGTAGTGTCTTGACGACTTCATGTTTGGTGATCTCAGTAGCGCCGAGGGCTTGAAGCTCATTTGTGATGTCAGAGTCAGTCAAATGTGTGTTGGACATTCTCATTGTCATTTCGCTTGAAGCAGTTGAAGAGGTTGCGAAGGACACTGATTCTCTGATCTCTCTGGGTTGAGACGCCTTCATTGACCTTGGAGAGCCAGTCCCAAACTAGCTTAGATGTCTTCAAAGCACTCACACGCCCATACTGTCCTTTGGTCAAATGACCACAGATGATATTTTTGGCAGTGGAGTCCAGTTGAACGAATTTCTTGACATCAGCAGCAGTGACACCTTCTCCAGCCTTGGGAACACCGTTTTCAACGACATACCATAGGTCGATGTCAATGGCTTCAAGATGCATGCGCATCTTATTCTTCCAGTAGGGATATTCAGTTCCATCGAAGACGGGGCACGCAGCGGAGACTTTAATTATCCCTGCAGTCGACATAGCTAAAACTCCAGGTGGTTAAACCGAATCACACAGAACAAGGGAGCACCTTGCTCTGATACCAATTGAAAGTGCGTTATATCGACTAGAGGGGGGGTGAATAGGCGATTTTTATGAAAGTCTTAAAAACGTGGAAGTTATGAAGACAAACGATAGAAATAAACCTATTACCATGCAGCGGAAGGTAGACTACACTAGGCAACCCATAGTCAAGTATTCAATGAAGTCAAAGCACAAAGACTAATAGCAGCTAGGTAGTAAGGATCAGGTAGGAAGATATTATGAAGCCAAATAGAACATGTAGTCACTCAGTGAAGACAAAAGATAGTGCAATCATACAATGACATCACAAGGAGTAACGGTAAGTAAAGGGAAGGGAAGATGAAACCAGTGACACGCTGAAGACAATGATTTGTTGGACCAGTTCCAGTTGCTGTGACAACTGTACGTCTGGTTGGAGCGGCTAGGTATTTAAACCTTAGGACACACAGTCCCAGACACCCAGTCCTGAACACGCAGCTCAGGACACCCAGTCCTCACCGTATTCTCCTTGAGCTAAGGTCACACAGACCTCGCCCAATCACTATGGTAAGTCTTCAAGGTAGACTCCCAAACCTTCACAGACTTCGTTCACCGGCAATCCACAATGACTCTTGGATGCTTAGAACGCGACGCCTAACCGGCTGGAGGATGCACAGTCCTCAAGTGTAATAAGTATTCAGATCACACAGACAAGAAGACTTAAGTGATGCCCAATTCTCTCTGGCACTGGGTGGTTAGGGCTTTATCCTCGCAAGGAATTCTCTCTCAAAGGCTTCGAGGTGGGTTGCTCTCAAATGACAAAAGCCGTACTCTCAATCTGAGCAGCCAACCGTTTATGGTTGTAGGGGGTGGGCTATTTATAGCCACTTGGCAACCCGACCTGATTTGTCCGAAATGACCCTGGGTCACTAAGGAACTGACACGTGTTCCAACGGTCAGATTTCAAACTCACACGGCAACTTTACTTGGGCTACAAGCAAAGCTGACTTGTCCGACTCTAGACAAGATTCGCTCTCAAAGTCTTCACTCGAAGACATAGGTTTTGGTTTGTTAGGCATCACTTCAGTCATTCTGACTGGTTCTCTTGGACCCCACTTAACAGTACGGTGGTTCCTATGACTCAACACAAGAGAAAAAGAACTACGAAAGATCTAAGTCTTCGAGCTCCATAGGCTTCATATGGTGTCTTCTCATGTCATAGTATTCAACGTGAATATCTTCATATACCACCTTTGACTTCAATGTCTTCATACATTTTTAGGGGTCATCTCTGGTAGGAAAACCGAATCAATGAGGGACTTCTACCTGTGTTATCCTGCAATTCTCACAAACACATTAGTCCCTCAGCTAGGTTTGTCGTCAATACTCCAAAACCAACTAGGGGTGGCACTAGATGCACTTACAGTTATTGACCGGAGAGGTGTCTTGGTCATGTCTACATAGTTCTCGAACCTGTACGGTCCGCATGCTTAACGTTCGTTGACGATATAGTATTATATGAGTTATGTATGTTGGTGACCGAATGTTGTTCGGAGTCCCGGATGAGATCATGGACATGACGAGGAGCTCTGGAATAGTCCGGAGGTAAAGATTGATATATATATATATATATATATATATATATATATATATATATGATGATATGGTTAGGCCAAGTGGTAAGTCCCACGGGGTTTTAAGTCAGTGCAAAAGGATTTTTGCGGAGGCCAGGGGGCCAAACGCCGGAGACCCTGGCGTCTGGCCCTGGGCCAGGCATCGAGGCCCATGGGTCTGGGCCAAACGCCAAGGACTGTGGCGTCTGGTCCTGGAAATCCGAGAAGGACTCTTCCTTGCGGAAAAAACCGACTTTGAGGATGCTCTTTCTCCAAGTTACGACCCCAGGGCTCAACATATAAATAGAGGGGCGGGGCTAGCACCTGGGACACATCAAGATACAGCAAGCCATGTACCGGCAACCCCACCCCTCTAGTTTATCCTCCGTCATAGTCTCCGTTGTGCTTGGCGAAGCCCTGCGGAGATTGTTCTTCACCAACACCGTCACCACGCTGTCATGCTGCCAGAACTCATCTACTACTTCGACCCTCTTGCTGGATCAAGAAGGCGAGGACGTCATTGAGCTGAACGTGTGCTGAACGCGGAGGTGTCGTATGTTCGGTACTTGATCGGGATGGATCATGAAGGTGTACGACTACATCAACCGCGTTGATAAACGCTTCCACTTAGCGATCTTCATGGGTATGAAGATGTTCTCCTCCTCTCGTAGCTATGCATCTCCATGGATAGATCTTGCGTGTGCGTAGAAATATTTTGTTTTCCATGCAACATTTCCCAACAACAACACCATTCAAAATAGACCCATCTATGTTGAGCTTCACCCGTCGAGCGGCTGGTGGAGACCAAGGACTATGTTCTTGATGCCTCCTATCACGTGTGGGTGCCACCAGAGGGAAACAAACTTGAGCTGGGAACTTCCCTTTTGTGTGGTCAGCATTTGGATTTATAGCAATGGAGTTCAGCAAGGCGACATAGCTAGATAGAAAGTGGCAAGAAACATCAATTGAAGGTGCAGGTTTGTAGTGGACTAACTCGTTTTGAACATGCCAGATCCGCCAAAGAAGCATCATGAACCGAAGCCGAATAGGTTCTGTCAAATCAGAGATAGCTTGAGTAAACCATTCTCTGCCCGTGGGAAGGATATTGGTGACCTCTGGGAGATCCCATTTAGTGGACATTGCTTTACATAAGCATTTTGCATTGATGCAAGAGAAAAAAGTATGAAATGAATCTTCCTCTTCATAGGAGCAAATCGGACACAATGCATGAATCTCTAGGTTACGTTTCTGTTTATTTCTCCAAGTAGCAAGGGAGTCTGTAGCTAGTCTCCAAGCGAAATTTAGTACCTTTGGTGGAGCCGGATTAGACCAAATGCACTTCCAGCCGTCATGACTGCCATCGGCTTGCCCGCTAGATGTTGCAACAGAGCTATTGTGTACCTCATCAAAAGCAAGTTTGTAAGCGCTTCGTACTGTAAAGACTCCTGATTTTTCTGGTGCCCGACGAGGAAGTCCTTACCAAAACGCGATGATGGTCAAATTTTCAGAATTCAACTGTGTCCACTGACAGAAAAAATTGATGTAGTTTTGTGAGGTCCCAAGATCCATTGTGATCCAAGAGATCGGACACCCACTTTAGTCTACACCGTCCCTTACAGGAAAAAGGCTACCTGTTGGCTGTCGCACCACCCATCTGTCTCGCCAAATACACATAGTATGGCCATTGTCAATCCTCCATACAAGCCCTTTCTTTAATATGTCTAACCCGTAGCTGACGCCCTACCATGTTGGAGAGGGGTTTCCAGTAAAAACTGTGTCCTCAAATATGCCACTTGGATAGCATTTAGCCTTCAATAATCTAGCACACAAACTATTTGGGAATGCAATCAATCTCCATGCTTGCCTCGCGAGTAGCGCTTGGTTAAACAGCCAAATCTCTAAAACCTAGGACCCTAGCCTTGTCATTTTATCCCATGCATACCAGTGCATCTTCCGTTTACCTTTCTCAGCTCCCCAATAATAATTCCGCACCATCCGATTTAAATCATCACAAAGTTCCATCGGAAGTTTAAAAACACTCATGAAATAGGTAGGGATTGACTGTGCAATTGACCTGATGAGTACCTCTTTTCCCGCATGAGTGGGGTGGCCATCAAAAGAAAACAATCTCTTTGAGAGCTTCACTTGGAGGTTCTGAAATTTACCTTTCGTCGTCCTGCCATCCGGGGTGGGTAAACCCAAATATTTCTCCTCAAAACAAACTGAAGTAACATGCAGAATATTTTTGACCGAATCAACATTACCTTGTGGGCATGCATCTCCAAACAGCAAGGAAGACTTATCTTGATTTATCAATTGGCATGTTGCCTTACCATAAACCTCCAGGATATTAACAACATGGGAAGCTTGCCGATCAGTGGCTTTAAAGAAAAGTAGAGTATCATTAGCAAACAACAAGTGGGATATACCAGGAGCTCTTCTTGTAATTTTTAACGGGGAAATATGCTCTTCATCAATGCCTTTATCAATTAGAGCAGAGAGACCATCGGCTACAAAAAGAAACAAATAGGGGGACAATCGGTCACCTTGCCGAAGACCACGTGACGGTGCAAATGATTCCAAGACAGCTCCATTAAATTTCACAGAGTATCTCACCGAGGTTACACAAGTCATGATCCAACTAACCCACCGGCGAACAAAGCCGAGCTTTTCCATCATTTGCCTAAGGTAGTTCCAATCCACTCTATCATAAGCTTTTGAGAGGTCTAGCTTATATGCACACAAGCTTCTCGTACACTACTGGAATTAGCTTCTTTGCCATCCGCCATGGTAGACGACAAAGGCATAGATCACGGACAGCAAACATCTTTGTCGTCCTCCAGTAGACGGCAAACGTCCGTCTGAACACGTGCCAGCAAAGGCCTTCTTTGTCGCCCGCTTCTTAGAAATGGACGGCAGTGGGTTGGGGTGAGAGCCATTAGGGGTTAACGGCACTCTTTGCCGTCCGCCAGCGGACGACAAAGATTCAAAGATATTTGCCGTCCGCTGGCAGACGGCAAAGAACTCAGCTAGGCAGCACTGGGGAGCTGCCACGTGGCCAGCTATGCCATCTTCCAGCGGACGGCAAAGTGATCTGAATCTTTGCCGTCTGCTGGCAGATGGCAAAGTGACCAAATAGGTAGCCAATGTTCCCAGTTTCTACAGGTAGCTAACACGTGTCCTCTTTGCCCTGTGCTAGCAGACGGCAAAGAGGCTACATATCCCCTGTTTTTATTTGAATCCATTTAATTTCACAGGAATTCACACACATATATACATATTTTTTTTCACATGCATAGTAGACATATGATGTATCCAACACATAGCTCCATCCATGACAACATACATATATACATAAGAAACAGAGTTCCATCCATACATATTACAGTAACATCACAATGTTCATCCAACACATTGTTCTATGCATGCATATAACAAGTTCCACATTTTTCATCGATACAAACGAAAAAAAGAACAGGGAAACAAGCACTCCATCCATGCAAGCTTCCATATAGTGAATTAAATCTGCAAAATGGGAAACAAGAAAGTTAGAAGAAGAAGAAGACTAGAATCAGAAGAAGAAGTAAGCATACTTAGGTAAAATGGAGCCAACCTACCTAATTATGCCATTTTTGAGTGAAATAAGCATATTATGCCATTTTTTATATAACTTAGAGCTAACTTCATTTTAGAGAAGAAGAAGACTAGAAGAAGAAGAAGAAGATCTTCTTCTTTTCTTCCTATTCCTTCTTTTCTTCCTCTTCCTAGATTTTCTTCATCTTATTATGTCATTTGTGGACTAAATAGGCTAAATTATGTCATAAATGGACTAAATAGGCTAAATAAGAAGAAAAATGCCATTTTTGAGCTTACCTAGCTAATTATGCCATTTTTGACCTAACTAAGCATATTATTCCATTTTCGATATAACTTAGAGCTAACTTCATTTTGGAGAAGAAGAAGAAGAAGAAGAAGAAGAAAACTAGAAGAAGAAGAAGAAGAAGAAGAAGAAGACTAGAAGAAGAAGAAGAAGAAGAAGAAGAAGAAGAAGACTAGAAGAAGAAGCAGAAGAGCTTCTTCTTCTTGTCTTCTTCTTCTTCTAGTCTTCTTCTTCTTCTTTTCTTCATATTCCTTCTTTCCTTCCTCTTCCTTGATTTTCTTCATCTTATTATGTCATTTGTGGACTATATAGGCTCAATTATGTCAAAAATGGACTAAACATGCTAAATAAGAAGAAAAATACCGTTATCACGGTGGTGTAGGAAAGGTCGGGGCTGCGCCAGTGGAAGACGGAGGTGAAGGACCGGTCGGGGTTTCAGCATTGGCAGAAGGAGTGGCCGATGCTTGTCGGGAGCCATGCTGCACCAAAGATCATTTCCAATAATGTCTCGTTAGCAAGTTCGCAAACTGAAATGTGAATAGTAGTAACTAACGACCATTCAAATCAAACTCACCGTGGTTGCCGGAGCAATCTGCGGCATCGGCGGAGGGGCCTGACCATTTTTCTCGCACATGGTCTGCACATTTGGTTCTCACGAGTCAGTCATATTAGATAGTAATGCGAACATTACATGCATGATTGGGCTTATATGCACAAGAAACGTACCACGATGAGCTCGTATAGGGCCCGGTTAGCGTTCTCGTTCCGGTTCCTCTCCTCCTCCAATAGCTTAACCGTCTCCTCCTCCATCTCCCTTTTTGCCTCCTCCAAAAGCGCATGGGTCTTCAATCTCTCTTTCTCAACCACTGCCTGCAACACACCACTCCTCGTTAGCATTGTAATCATCGACGGACGCACACACAATGTAATGGAGGAAAGGTGAGAAAGTGTGTATAACTAACCGCCATGGCGAGCTCCACGGGCCGTGCACGAGGCATTATCTCAGGATCAGGGCTACTCAGGTGCTTCTTGATCTGCGGGAGAGTCATAGGACAACATATCAGTCCATCACCAATGGCTTGAGAGCCATGGGACCTCCCGCCACCAGATGTCATCACCAGCTCTGTATCAAAAGGATCCTGGCTCGGGTTAAAGTCATCCCCTTTCCTCACCTTCCCCTCGTCTTTGTACTTCACAAGCTTGTGGTGGGAGGATATGTTGGTGAAGCTCTCTGGATGATCTAGGTCAGACTCCGTGAATGGCTTGGCCTTCTTGTACGGGGCCATATGGGCCATGCCATAGAGGTCGAACAGACTTTGCACAGGCTTCTTGTGGTGGTGCGCCTGAGAGAGAGGAACAAAATATTAGTTATGCCATTTTTAACTAACTAAAGCATATTAAGTCATTTTATAGAGCTATCTAAGGTTATTATGTCATTTTAGAGCTAAATATGTCATGAATGAACTAGCTAAGATTAGTTTAGGTCATTATTGAGCTATCGAAGGTAGTTATGCCATTTTTTACTAACTAAAGCATATTAAGTCATTTTGTAGAGCTATCTAAGGTTATTATGTCATTTTAGAGCTAAATATGTCATAAATGAACTATCCAAGGTAGTTATGCCATTTTTTAACTAACTAAGCATATTAATTAAGTCATTTTGGAAGGGATAAATGCTAGCATGAAGAATGAAATTGCATGAATCATGTAGCAAACCACATACCCAGTTATCCCCGTACTCAAACAGGTTGGAGCTCCCTTGATGGTGTGGCACACCTTCCATTTGGTCACGCTTATCCTTGGCCCTTTGGTGTTCGACTTTCCATTGGGGAGAGCACCACGCATCCACCAATGCCTCCCAACAGTCCATCTTATCCACACACCATCTCGGGGCACCTAACTGAGTCAAGAGAAATTTCAGCACTACGCCTACGAATCAAATCAAGAAAACTAAGTTCAAGGCCTTAAGAATAGGTAATTACCTGCATGTACTTATCCTTACTCAGAAACTTGCCGCGACACTTGTTCTTGCCCTTCCTAATACCCTTCGAGGCATAGTAGTCTCGAACGGCCTGCACCCGAGCCTCGTGCCTTAAGTTTTGAAGTAGGCGCTTGCACTCGGTTTCGACTACCATACACGCGGCCTCCTGCTCTCCCTCTGAAACCCTGTAGAAGGTCTGCAATCAAACAAGACAACAATGATTAGTACAATCACTAGGTAGTGTTGATTTTTAATTCTGTAAAGGAGAAATTACCCAAAACCGATGGAACACAATGTCGGCCACCGTATCGCACAAGACACCGTCGACCCTCTCCTCCAGCGTGGCCGGGGCAACCGAGTATAGCTCCCAGGTCAGTGCTAGCTGTGGAACCTGTCCCTCACCGAGCAACGTGACCCACCCAGGTAAGTGCTGCCGGCAAAGCACACCAAGGACCTGGTTGGGCCTGCGGACACCACGGGGGTGTACCCAGCCCCTGCAGTATGACAAGGCCAACGCATTAGATATTAATTTGAAGGAACATGAAGGCAAAAGGTTAAAAAATAGTAAATGCACTTACTTCAAACCTTTAGGCACAATCAACCACCTCCGGTCGGGGGTCGTCGGCACGGGCGGGAGCTTTGTACAGCCACGCTTGTAGGCCTTCTTGCCCTTCTCAACCAGCTTTTTGTCGATGTAGCTATCATCTGAAAAGGTGTCCTCGCTACCATCATCCGGTCCACTAGCCTCCGGAGTCTCGTGGGAAGAATACTGCGGCATCGGAGTCTTCTGGGACGAAGACCCCGTGACCGGAGTCTTCTGGGACGAAGACTCTGGGACCGGACGCACGTGGGGCGAAGGATCGATGACCCGAGTCTGGTGGGACGAAGGATCAGTGACTGGAGGCTCATGGACCGGAGTCCAAGACAGGTCCACATCAGACGGAGTAGTCCTGTGGTCGGGTGAATCAGCTGAGGGTGGCGGCGAGGAAGGCGTAACAGCCTTCCTACCTCTCCCGCTACCATGTCCACCTCTACCAGCCTTCTTCGTCCTCCCCTGACCTCTCCCAGCCGAAGAAGAAGCGCCCGCCGCAGTTGTCTGCATACTATCTAGCAGCTCTCTCCAGAGGGGCTGGGCTGGAATAATGGAACCACCCCTCCCAGTAGCGCTCGCAGGAGGATCGGGGCACTCTGGACCCTTGCCCACCATCCTGTCAACACCTGCAATGACAAAAAGTAAACGAATTTAGTACAACATAAAAAATTTGGATACCTGACATGAACATAATAATATGTATATAATTTAAGTGTATCATAATCATGAACATAATAAAAATACACCCGATCAACACAAATATATATGATGGTTTTGTATCATCATCATGTCCGGGGTTGATCGGGGTGTCAGGGTGTCAGGGTGTTGGGGTCGGGGTTGGGGTGTGCTGTCAGGGTGTCGGGGTGTGGTGTCAGGGTGTCGGGGGTCGGGGTCGGGGTGGGGGGGTCGGGGTGTCGATTGTCGGGGTCTCAGGGTGTCGGGGTCGGGTCGGGGTGTCGATGATCGGGGTCGGGGTGTCGTGTCGGGGTGTCATGTCGGGGTCGGGGTGTTAGGGTCGAGCGGGTCGGGGTGTGGGTCGGGGTGTGGTGTCAGGGTGTCAGTTGGTCAGGGGTCGGGGTCGGAGTGTGGTGTCAGGGTGTCGGGGTCGGGGGTCGGGATCGGGGTGTCGTGTCGGGGTGTCGGGGGTCGGGTCAGGGTCTCTTTTTTCCTTTTCGTCTTCTCTTCTTCTCCTCCTCCTCTCCTCTTTCTTCTTCTTCTTCTTCTTCTTCTTCTTCTTCTTCTTCTTCTTCTTCTTCTCCTCCTCCTCCTCTCCTCTTTCTTCTTCTTCTTCTTCTTCTTCTTCTTCTCCTTCTCCTTTTTCCTCTTCTTCTTCTTTTCTTATTTCTTCTTCTCCCTCCTCCTGTTCCTCCCTCCTCCTCCTCCTTCGACTTCTTCTTCTAAACTAAAACTAAAACTAATCTAAACTAAACTACAATAAAATAAACTAAAACTAAAACTAATCTAAAATAAACTAATCTAAAACTAAAACAGAAACTAAACTAAAAGAAACAAAAAGAAACTAATTAAACAAAAAAGGGGAGGAGCTCACCTGGTGGAGGGGGAGGCCGGACGGCTGCGGCGGCCGCTGGAGGAGGCGGCGACTCAGTGGAGGGGAGGCCGGACGGCCGCGGCGGGACGGGGCAGGGACGACGACGGGGCGAGGATGGCCGCGGCGTGGCTGGCTGACGTGGAAGAGGCGGGGGGCCGCGGTGGAGGTCGGGGAGGGGTGCGGGGCGGCTGGGCGGCCGGCTACGCCGGACGGGGTGGGCGGCGGCAGCGCGGGCCGATGTGGGTGGGGGATGGCGACGGAGGGGAGGGGCGGGGGCGGGGCAATGTGGAAGGGGCGGCGGGGGTGCGGTGGAGGTTGGGGCACCGCAGGGGAGGGGTGAGGGGTGCCGGGTCGACGGCGGAAGCGCAGGTGTGGGTGGGGAGGGAATGAGAGAGTGGAGAGAAGAGACAGAGGACAGGGGCGGGACGGCCATTAAAGTACCTGCCTCTTTGCCATCAGCCAACGGTCGGCAAAGATTCTTTGTCGTCCGCTTGCGGACGGCAAAGAGGTGTGGCCGGTGGGCTTGAGTTGGTTAAACAATAACTGGACCCACCCACCTCTTTGCCATCTGCTAGCGGGCGGCAAAGATTCTTTGCCGTCAGCCAGCGGACGGCAAAAAATTGGCTGATGGCAAATACCTTGTTTGCCATCAGCCACATCTTTGCCGTCTGTTTTCGTTTGGCTGACGGCAAAGACCTTCTTTGCCATCAGCCAACGGACGACAAAGAGTTGGCAGACGGCAAATAAGCTAATTCTAGTAGTGGTAGGGTCTTTTTCTTGCTTTATATGATGAATGCATTCAAACGCCATCAGTGCATTGTCAGTGATCATGCGCCCAGGTATAAAAGCACTCTGTGCTGGTGAAATAATATCATCAAGAATTGGACGGAGTCTATTAACAAGACATTTGGACACCACCTTGTAGATAACATTACATAAGCTAATAGGGCAGAAGTTGGACGGAGTCTATTAACAAGACTTTTGTTGGGTTTGTGATTTTTGGGATCATCACAATTATCGTATCATTTACATCTAAAGGCATGATACCAGTGCAGAAAAATTCTTCCACAGAAGCTATTACTCCTTCCCGCAATGTTACCCAATTTCTCTGGAAAAACCTGGCAGGGAAACCATCTGGCCCTGGTGCTTTCAAGGCTCCAATTTGGAATAAAGTGGCAGCGATTTCTTTGTCAATAAACTCAGCACAAAAAAGATCAATTGTATTGGCTGTTACCACGGGCTTAATTAATCCAATAACCGGAGATGCATCAAGAGTAGTGTTGGCCTCAAAAAAATTCTGGAAGTAAGCCACGACCACCTCTCCCATCTCCTTCTGTGAGGTGAACAAATTCCCATGCATGGGCATCTTCAAGCTTTTTAATTTTGTTTTTCCTTGCTCGCCAGATTGCTTTTGCATGGAAAAATTTCGTGTTTTGATCGCCGTCTTTCAACCAGGTTATTCGGGAATGCTGCATCCACATGAGTTCTTCACGGTACAGAAGCTTATTCATCCTATTTGTAACTCTCCGAATTTCCATCATATCTGCGTTCATCGACATGAGCTGCTCCAACTAGGTTCTTGACTTCTTTATCTCACGTGTAACACTCCCAAACTTGACTTATTCCATTCACATAATCTGCGCATTGTACCTCTAAGTGCAGCATGAACATCTCCAAGTGAACTTTTGGTTCCAGCCTCTGCCCATGCTTGTGCAATTACTTCCTGCAATGCAAATCATTGTAGCAAGGTGCACCCAAAAAATAACATATAAATGCGACCGCACACTAGAAAACTCATGAAGCGTCCTTTGCACCAAAAAGACCAACCAACCTTGCAGCGTCACATGGCTAGTTTTGCGGTAAGTAAAACAACAGTGGTGTGCTTTATGACAAAAAACACAGGGACTCGACTCGCAATGTCACACAGTCGACTTTGCATCAAGGAAAACAACTATAGTTGCAACAGTAACAAGGGCACCGGCATTTTACCATCACATGGGAGGCTTTGAAGTAAGAAAAAATAGCGGTGGTGGTTTACTTTGCAACAAAAAACAAGATGGCCTTGCAACATCACGTGGTCGGCTTTGCAGCAAGGAAAGCAATTATAGTTGCAACAATAGATAAGGTGACTGATGTTACAACATCGCATGACCGACTTTGTAGCAAGAAAAACAATATGGACAACTTGGCAACAAAAAAGCGGCCCGCTTTGCAGCAAAAAAACACATCGTTAGTTGGCTTGCAGTGGTCAGCCTTATTGCGGCAGAATAAAATCATGTGGTCGCTTGCAATATTGGCGTGCTTGCGCGTTGCATGCTCGTATTCGCAATGGGAAAAATGGTGCCTCTCTTGTAGCGTCTTGCGACCGATTTGTATCAGAAAAAAATGCACGACCACTTGCAGCATTGGCATGTTTCCGCTTGCAGCATCCCGCGACCGACTTTGCAACAGAAAAATATACATGTGGTCACTTGCAGCATTGTCATGCTCCCTCTTGTAGTATCATGTGTCCCATTTACAACAATAGCGGCGGCTGCTCTTGCAATGTTGGATAGCGGATTTGCAGCATTGAAAAAATGTGTGGCCACTTTGCAGCATCGATGTGGTTCAGCTTTAGCATTGGTGGTCGGCCTTGCAACATCATGTGGCCAGGTTGTAGCATGGTGGTATAGTTTTTGCAGTATAGTAAAAATAAGTACGATAATCCTAATACATCGATCGCTCGGGAAGCCACTCGATGGAGCTATGGAAAACCATCTGATCCTCCCTCATGAACCGATGAGTCTTTGCAACAAACCTCGTGTAGCTCTTAGTGCTTTGCAACACGAGTCTTGTTGCAATTCTGAACAGTTCTTTTCTTTTCACGAGCCATTGTGCCTTTACAACAAGTATTGTGTTGCGCTTTTCAACATGAGCCTTGTTGTAATCCTCAAAAAGTTTTTTTCCTTTTCTACAACACGATATGGAGTTGTGTGAGCCGCTGAGCCTTTGCAACAAGCCTCGTGTTGCACTCGGTATTTTCCAAAACGAGACTTATTGCAATCCCCTGACCACTTTGTTTTCCTTTTTTTCTATGCACGAGCACGATAGTCATCCAATTGTCAGCTATTTACAACATGGCTCATGTTGCGCTCTTAGTTTTGTAACAAGTCATGTTGCAGAGAGCTCAATAGGGCACGTGGTGTGCGGTTGAATTATAGCGATTACCATTGTTTAGTGCATGTAGAAATTAAGGAGGCCATGCGTAGAATGTTATTGGTCTTGATTACCGCATAATGAGAGAAAATAATATTTTTTTCCTACTTTAAAGTGCATTGGAAAGATAGGAGTACACTTTTTATGGACAAATTTTAAAGTCAAACATGCACTCTTCACCGAACGGATGGAGTAGCAAGGTTATTGTTAGGCTTCTCAAAGTGAGGATTATCATACATATGATATTACATCTGTAGTGCATAATATTATACTAGGTTAATATTATATATGTTCTCGTTTATTGGCATAACTCATTGTAGAAAATCAATTATTATGATACAATACCATGAAATTATGCCTTATCCTTTGTTTTTTAATTTAATTTTATGTCAACTCAGTAACCATTTCTAGTTGATATGCATGATACTGCTCTAATACCACCACTATGGAAGGTCTAAGCAAGTTGACATTTTTTTATCGAGGCTCGGATGACTTGATTTATCATGTCCTAAGAAAATAATTTGAAGAGTAGACTAGCGTAATTAAGAACTCGTCACAGTTTAATCATAGTTCTGATCTTTGATTTATTTATTTATTTGTGATGGGAACAGCTTGCCATGTCTTGGTGACAATGCTACAAAATACTTCAACTGCTTACTGGACTTGCTAAAGAACACATGCATGTCCTCAATCTATGCATTGCCAGTGGCTTGTTAGAACAAGCTATCTTGGTTACGCATGGTTTGCATACTCGAACACACTTTTTCTTTGGTACACCCCAAGCACATTAATGATTGAGTACCCCTTCATAATAAAGGACACAATGACATTAAAAAGATGAAGATAATCCCCGTAATCCTTGTCCCTCTCTCATAAGTATTAATTCTTCTCCTGGCCAGCAATGGGGGCACCTCGCCCCGCATCCAGCGCCTAGATAGAAAGCAGTAGTTGCAGCGAGGTGTCTACTGGCGTTCATACATAACCGCAGCTTGAGAACGTGGACATGTAATTTGTTCCTAGTTTTTTTTGAAACCCCACCCGTAGAACAATCATTCTACGATATTTTCTATAATAAATAAAACAGTACACAATACAAACATCCTATAAAAGGTCTCCAGGAACAGGTGCAAACTATCCTATGCCTGTCTTTGGAGTACAAATCATCTTAAAATTATTATCTATCCACTGAGAGAAACTATCCAAGAATTTATCTTTGATCATGTGCTTAAGAAGAAGAATGTCCTGCTTGAGATCAAATCCCCAAGATTGCAAAGTGGGTTGTTGAGCACGGAAGACTTTTCCATTTTGTTGTATCAGATGTTCCAACAACCCAAAATGATAATCTCTGCTGCAAAATGCTTGGTGTCGTGGATTTGTCACGACAGATGTCCTAGTGTGAGGACTTAGTCGTGAGGCCAACGCATATATGTGATAGCTTGAGAGGGGTTGAGAGGAATTGAGAGACACAACGCAAGACAAGGATTTAGACAGCTTCGGGCCTCGGGAAACATCATCCGGTAACAACCCTACATGTTGTTTGTGGCTAGGTCTTATTATCATCATGAAGGAGTCGCCGTAAACTGGCTCTCCCAGTTATCCCTAACCCTTAAGATTATTTCCTCTCCCTCTTGGGGTGCCCTGCCCCTCCTTATATATGTTGAAGGGGCGGGTTACATGTAGAGTCCAACTCGGATTAAGACTTAAACTATTCTGACTTCTCTTCATGGGCTTAACGTCTTGGGCTTCATAACGTCTTGGGCGTCATAACGTCTTGGGTGTCATAACCCCAGGCGACTCTATGCCGCCGGGTTATGACTGGAAACCAGTTATCACTGTATGTCGGGTTATGACTGACAACCAGTTATCATTGTCTGTTGGGTTATGACTGTCTGCCGGTTCATGATGGTCTATCGGTTTATGATGGTATGTCGGTTTATGATCTGACTTAACACCTGCCGGGTTATCATCTGACTTAACACCTGCCGGGTTATCATCTGACTTAACACCTGTCGGGTTATCATCTGACTTAACACCTCTCGGGTTATCATCTAGCTTAACCCCTGCCGGTTTACCAAGTCCCAACCGGGTTATAACTCCGGTCGGGTCATACCGTGGGGTATATCCCCGACATTAGCCCCCAGTTTAATTTGGATTTATCCATGTTAAACTGATCCTGAGCATCCTTAAATCCTTGTCATTTCCTTCTAGAAAATCCGGGTCAATAGGCCATCTTCATAATCAATTTGCTGACATTGGTTTGTCATAGAGAAATATTGTGAAGAATAATTCATTTGACTCAGCTCCCAATGCTTAACAAAAATATTGGTCTTTGAAATACTCATCTGATCTTCAGCCGGTTTAAGAATGTAGAACTTGCCGGTTTATCATTGCCGGTTTACAAATATTGATGGCACCGGGTCATAATTGTAGTTAACATCAAGCTTGAAAATATACCTCTTGTATGCCTATCACTTGTAGCCCCCAAGTCTTAAGAAGGTAGCATAGCAACAGCTTAAGACTTGTTTCAATATAAATATCACAATCTTGAAGAAATCTGATTTGTTCATCCCATTCATTAGTCATAAACTGAGTATTCCATATATGTAGCCCCCAAGTGCCGGGTTGTCATGCTTGCAGCAACCTGGGACTTGTAATCACCTGATGCTCATAAAAACTTCAACCAGTGTGGCCCCCAAGAGCCGGGTCATTACGCAATAATGAGCAGGGACTTTGTAAATATAATCATGTAAACTTTGAACAGCAACATGTATCCTCCAAGGACCGGTTCAGTAAGATAATATTGAGCTGGGACTTGATATATACTTCAATGAAAATAACATCATATGATGTAACCCCCATCATGGGGCTTGAACCCACGTCCACAAGCTTAAGAGCCTTGTGATTTACCAACTGAGCAGTGGACCTTTCAATATAATGGATTAAAAGCTTTGTACCTTGAATTGTTGACAGGAGCAATCGGTAGCCCCCAAGGGCCGGCTCATTACGATGTGATGAGTCGGGTCTTCAATAAGGTGATGAAAAAATGACTTTGCATTAGCCCCCAAGTGACATGGTGCATGCTGGCAGTGACATGGGACTTGTACATTGATAATATGAAAGCCATTGCGCTAAAGCGACTTTTAAAACCTTTAATCATAATACTGGTTATTGATAACCATAATAAAATCCAGCCATGTTGGCTATTTGAAGATTTGAATAATATAACCTGGTTTGAAAACCGATTCCTGCCATATAAACCGGTATACCTGTGCCCATATGATACATGTTATGATGATGTAATGATGATGCAATGTATAACGCAATATATGATGATGTATGTGTATGATCAAGAGGGTTTAAGCTATGGTTCGGATATGACCAGAGCCCCCAAGTAGTCACAATTGTGGCATTGCGCCGATCAAGAGGTGTAGCTATGGCTCAAATACGACCAAGCCCCCAAGTGATTTCCCTGTTGCCCTTATGCCTATCAAGAGGTGTAACTATGGTTCGAACCCATAGCCCCAAGTGATTTCCTTGGTGGCCTTAAGCCTATCAAGAGGTGTAGCTATGGTTCGGATACGACCAAGCCCCCAAGTGATTTCCCTAGTGCCCTTAAGCCTATCAAGAGGTGTAGCTATGGTTCGGATACGACTAAGCCCCCAAGTGATTTCCATGGTGCCCTTGTGCCTATCAAGAGGTGTGACTATGGTTCAAACATAGCCCCCAAGTGATATTGTGAGCTGTGCTCAAGGGATGCCCATGTTTGAGTTGTGTTGTGCAGCAGACTCTCTTTGGCCCCTTATGATAATATTGGCTTGATAGCTGGATTACCGAAGTAACCAGAGTTGTGCTCTTATGATAATATTGGCTTGATAGCCGGATCAAGAGGTGTAGCTATGGTTCGAATACGACCAAGCCCCCAAATGATACCGTGATCTGTGATCAAGGGGCACCTGTGTTTGAGCTGTGCTTTTGCAATAGACTCTCTTTGGTCCCTTTAATTTTTCCTGAGAACTCGAACTTGCGAGAGATTATTCTTTTTGAACCGGAAATTCTTAAACCGGCTACTGAGAGCTTCAAATCTTTGTGGGAGATAACTTTCCCTTGAACCGGATTTTAAACCAAAATCCTTCTTTTTAAGCCGGAAATTTTCTGACGGCCTTTAAATTTTCACCAATATGGCGGTAGCCTCCAGGACTGGGTTATCTTCCCTCCAATGACCCGGGCTCTGACAATATTTGCTTAGTCATGTCATCGTAGCCCCCGAGTCTTAAGACTACTCGAGGCGTTGGCTTGATACTCTCCATGCTTGACCATGATATAACCAGCGGTTTGCTGGAATATGTTGAATCTCGGTGGGTTATAATTGACCCAATCCATCGATCCGTCCAGTGTAGGCAAGGGCCATAAATTGATGGCCTCTTTTGTAATGATGAATTGTTCTGCATAAGAATTTGCACAAACAAAAGTAATTGTTCTCAAAGAAATAAAAATGTAAAAAATTGATTGGATAGCTGTCACCTGATTTGTCTTATCTAAAATCATAGTCCGGCGGGTTGCGGCACCGATGATAGAAGTGGCGGTTTAAAACACGGCACCTGGCAGCTCAGAGAAGATCATCCGGGTCATGTTGACCCCCTTTTTTCAGTGCAAACGCACGAGAAGGGAGCAGCACGGTGGTTCAGCACAATACAAGGCGCAGTGAAACGGCGCTCAGTGCGCTGTAAGGCAGCGGCGGTTTATGAGTGTGAGCAGTGGTGACTGAACATGGCTGTGGCAACTTGGCGGTCTAGCACGGTCGGAACAACACAACATCGCGAGGACGTGTGGTGATGGGATACCACAGTGGCAGCATGAGGCGGCGCAGGGCGCGGAGCCGGTCGCGGTGAAGGCAAGGCTATGGCATAAGGGTGCAGTGCCGGCTACTCAATCCGGTGGCGGTTTAAAACTTGGAGGCCTGACGGCGGCGCAGAAAATAGGCATAACCCGACACGGAGGCTCACGCATAGGTGGAGGCACGTCAACCGCAGGCGGCTCGTCCAATGGCCCCATGACTGTGGCGGACTGACCGGGTGAACCACAGCAGCGGCGGCGGTTTGTGCCGAGGCGGTTTATGGCGCGGATGTGGTGAGCAGCTTACGGGGGGCCAAGCGGAGGCCTCTGGCGGCTCAGCACAACGGTGGCGTTTTAGAAGGGAACCAGGCAGGTCCGTGGGGAGTGGGCAGTGGGCAGTTCGGCTACTCGATGTGAGACGGAGGCCAGCAGCGGCAGCTTGACGCGCGATGACGGAGATGGCAGTGCCAACTCAAACTCGATGGTGGAGGCGGATTTACAAGAGGCGTGGCGAACCACAGCGGCGACTTTAATAATGGCCGACGACTTGTAGGCCGCGGTGGGTGGCTCAGCGCAGTGCAGACCGGCGCTGGCGAGGCATAGTACAGGCGATGGCGACCGGCGGCTCGGGCCATAGGTGACTCGGAGCAGCGAGCTCAAAATTAGAGAAGACCGGGCGCGAGCTGGAGCCGCGTGGGGCGGTATGGAAAACCAGCATGGGGAGCGGCCGTGGCAGATGGGCAACCCGGCGGCGACTCTTTGAGGTAGCTCGGAGTTCGAGCAAGTGGACCAAGGCGGAGGAGACTTGGAGCGGAGTCGTGTCTGTAATGGCGGCTCAGAAGTAGCAGAGGGGCTCTGGTGACCCGACAACAGTAGGTGGCTTCGAACCGGCCCGCGAAGACAAAGCCAGCGCGACATCGGGTCGCAGCAGAAGCTGGCGGCTCAAGGCCGTGGAGGCGACGCGAGTAGAGGGCACACCAGGGCAATGGTGACTATGGGCTGCGAGCCGGCGGAGGCGACTGCGGAAGTTGGTGGCGGCCTGACACACTGGCGAGGGCAGTTCGAGCGCAACAGGCTTGACGAGGCCACGATAGCAGCTTTGCGGCAGAAGCGAGCCAATCACGCAACTTGACAGTGGCCAGCGATTTGAAGGTGAGCCGCAGCAGGAGCAGCATGAGTGGCTTGACATGCATGGAGCTCGAGGCGGCCATGGCGTAAATCGGTAATGGAGACGGAGCGCGCATCGGCTCAAGACGTGCTTGGAGACGACCGGCAACCGGCGGGTCAATAGCAACAGGGTGGCTGCGGTGATGATGGAGATGGCATAGGAGCCGACTAGAGTGGACCAGTGCAGGCCGCAACGATGCTAGCTCGGGCGCAACCAAATCGGTTCAGGCGCGGGCGGAGACCTGTCGAAGGTGAGATTCCTTGTATGGTTGAGGGCGTGGCCGATCCGGCGCGGCCTCTGCTATGGAAGTGAGGCACGCAGTGAGTCATTAGGCGCCGAGGACCGGGTCACAGCCAGCGGGCGGTTCAACAGCGGCCGCGGGCTAGCCCGATCGCAACTTGTAGAGGAGGCCTGAGGCACGGTGTTGGGCGCCCGGATGCAGAGCCGGTGCGGGCGTGCGAAGGCGCGGAGTGGAGGCATCCACGAGAAGGCGCTGGCAAAGCAAGCAGGAAGCAGAGGCAGACCGATTTCTCCTTCAGATCGTGGTCATTGGATAACCCCCGTCCGGGTCGTGGTGATTGGATAACCCATGCCCGGGTCACTTGGCACTTTAACCAGAGGCCTTGGTGGATGAATTTTTTTTCACGTGGAGGAAACAGATGAGGCGATTTAGGCATGGCAAGGTCCATCGGCGCAGTCGAGCAGAGGCGAACGGGCACAGCCGGCCAGCGTCGATGGGTTAACGGAGCTGCTGCTTAGGGCGTCTCAAGGCAGAAGCGGAGTCCAGGCTCAGCGTGCTACAACAAAGGGCGGTTCGGGCGGTGGCGGCTCGAAGCTCGGGAAAGGCAAGAACAAATCCCTGGCGGCTCAAGGAAAAAGTACGCGATGACTTGGCAACGCGATAGTGCGGCGACTCTCCCATTGCAGCTGAAAACGGGCAGTTCAAGCAGAAACGACAAAGCTCGACTGAGCCGGCGGCAGGTTGGAAAGCACTGGTGCAGCGGGGGCCGCAGCCGAGCGACCGTCGGAGGCCCGCCCGGCGATAGCGGCTCAGAGACCAAAACTAAATCCGTATTGACCAAGGCTTTGTAAGACGTGCGGTGACCGTTTGCCTCTCATCGTTCTCTTCTTGCCTTGGTATCCACTTGTTGAACTCACATAGTAGCTTTTCCTTGTAGGCATGTAGCAACCACTGTTGACAAAGGGAAAACCGATTTGGCTTATGGTGACAGTCTCGACAACTCATGTAGCAGCGACTCGGCGAATCAGATAAAGCAACCGTAATTTGACAACTTTGAACCGTACAGATGAAAACCCCCTTTGCACTTGGCTTTCTCGCGGCGATGAAGGAAAAAGGTGATCTGGATCACCTGCTTGCATGCCACGGCGTACACAGATTTTAATTTTCTCAGACCTCATAGATTATAAACTTTGAAGTTGACGCAAATCTTTTCAACCCGGCTTTTCTTCATCCGACAAATCACAAACTTCTCGATTCCTGGGAGAGATCCCTCCAAGAACTCAACACCACTGTGCGTCAGCCTCACAGTGGGCGCCAACTGTCGTGGATTTGTCACGGCAGATGTCCTATTGTGAGGACTTAGTCGTGAGGCCAATGCATCTATGTGGTAGATTGAAAGGGGTTGAGCAGAATCGAGAGACGCAACGCAAGACAAGGATTTAGACAGCTTCGGGCCCCGGGAAACATCATCCGGTAACAACCCTACGTGTTGTTTGTGGCTAGGTCTTATTATCATCATGAAGGAGTCGTCGTAAACCAGCTCTCCCAGTTATCCCTAACCCTTAGGATTATTTCCTCTCTCTCTTGGGGTGCCCTGCCCCTCCTTATATATGTTGAAGGAGCGGGTTACATGTAGAGTCCAGCTCGGATTAAGACTTAAATTATTCTAACTTCTCTTCATGGGCTTAACGTCTTGGGCTTCATAATGTCTCGGGCATCATAACCCCAGGCGACTCTATTTCCCCAGGTTATGACTGTCAACCAGTTATCACTGTCTGTCGGGTTATGAATGTCAACCAGTTATCATTGTCTGCCGCGTTACGACTGTCTGCCGGCTTATGATGGTCTGGCGGTTTATGATGGTCTGCCAGGTTATGATCTGACTTAACACTTGCCGGGTTATCATCTGACTTAACACCTGACGGGTTATCATCTGACTTAACACATGTCGGGTTATCATCTGACTTAACACCTGTCGGGTTATCATCTAGCTTAACCTCTGCCGGTTTGCCAAATCCCAACCGGGTTATAACTCCGGTCGGGTCATATACCGCGGGGTACATCCCCGACATCTGGGGAGGAGCTTGCTAACCAGAATGGTGTCCTCATATATGGAAGTCCCTCGTGGTCCGTTTGGAATCAAAGAGTTCCAGCATGTTTGTGCAAAATTGCAATCCCAAAGCAGAAGCATATTTGTTTCCTGAGCTTTTTCATTGCAAACTGGGCAATAAGGATCATCCAAGTTCATTCCTTTTCTCTGAAGCAAAGCTCTGGTGTTTGTTCTGCTGTGGGCCACTAGCCAGAAGAAGATTTTGTGTTTTAATCTGCTAGATTTATTCCATATGAGTTTGAAAATAGGATGCTCATCTTTTGTTTCAAGTAACAGATGGTAAGTGTGGATGGCTGAGTATTTCCCTTTTTGCCCATGGATTAGCCATGAATCATTTACATCTGGTTGCTCTACAAAATCAAGATTTTGGAGCTGTTGGAACTGATCGTAGGCTTGCACTGACAAAGGAAGATTGAAATTATCAGACCAATTGTGGGCCCCCAAGAAGTTTTGCAAAGATTGATTCTCATTAGAGGCAAAAGAAAGCAGCTCAGGAACATATTGATGTAGTGGTTAATCCAACCATGAGTCTTTCCAGAAAAAAATTGTTTTCCCATAGCCAACAGTGCACTTGCTTATTTCTTTAAATTGATTCATTAGAGGAGCATGAGCCTTCCACCAAAAGGATCCTTCCAATTACCCATGGGTGGTTCTGTATGATAATATTTCTCCCATAAAAAGTTGACCCATGGACTGTCCTCTCTGTTGAGAAATTTGAAAATCTTTTTCATGAGCAAGGCTTTTTTGTGTATGGCAATGTCCAGAATTCCCGAACCTCCATGCTTCTTGGGCTGACAAACCTTGGACCAAGCAATTAGAGATGTACCTCTATCCTCCATACCAAATTTTCTCCAGAGGAACTTCCTGAGATACTTATTGATTTGATCAATGACCCCCATTGGAAGAGCCAGAGTGCTCATGAAGAAGATAGGCAGTGAAGCAAAGACAGATTTTATCAAATCAGTCTGCCATCATAAGATAGCATGGTGGAGCACCCAGTTAGCCTTCTTTCAATCCTTTGCATCATTGGGTTGAAGTCTTCGATCTTTGGTTTGGAGGTGCCTAGGGGTAGTCCTAGATATGTGAAGGGGAAATTTCCTTATTTGCAACCCAGAATGTTAACCATGGCAGACATATGTTGAGGTTGGACATTAATATGCACCATAAAAGATTTTTCATAATTGATTTGAGCCCAGTTAGCTGAGAGTAATAGAGCAGAAGATTCTTGATTTGAGCTAATTGTTGAGCCTTTGCTGGTAAGACTAAGATAGTATCATCAGCTTATTGAATAACTAGAAAATCAGGGCAAGCTTGGCTGCTAATAGGAGCTTGGATCAGATTCTGCTGCATGGCTTCATTCAGAATTGTTTGCAGAAGATCTGCAGCTAGAACAAACAGAAGGGGAGAAAGAGGATCTCCTTGCTTGACTCCTTTTTTGCACTTGAAAAACTTTCCAGGAACTCCATTTAGCAGAAAAGAAGAAGATCCTGAGGTCAAAATCATGCTGATCCAGTTAATCCATCTGTCCCCAAAACCTCGTGCTTTTAGAATTGCCAAAATAGTTTGATGATCAATCAGATCAAAAGCCCTTTCAAAGTCCAGCGAGCACCACAATTGGTTTTTTGGATTGATGGCAGTGATGTAAATATTCAAAAGCCCACCCTAAACAATCAGGGATATTTTTGCTCTTTATGAATCCATATTGGTTCGTGTGAACCAATTTAAGGATAACAGTCTGCAACATGTTAGCTAGCAATTTAGTAATGATCTTGATTGTACCATTTAAGAGGGAAGTTGGTTTGAAATCACTAGCACAAACAGGACTGTCTTTCATGGGGATCAAGGTTATAAATGATGCATTTATGCTCTGAAGAGAAATTTTACCCTCATAGAAATCCTCAATAAGATGGTAAAAGTCCTCAGAGATGATATCCCAGCAAGCTTAGATGAAATCTCCATTAAAACCATCTGGTCCAGGTGCTTTATCTGATGGCAAGTGCTTAACAACCTCATCTATTTCTTTTTTGGTGAAAGGTTGTTCAAGATCATTTAACCCTTCAAATCTAGGGATTAAACTGAGCGGCTTGAGGGGATCAGAAGTGATATCAGTTTTGCCCAGTCTCTCCTTGAAAGAGTTTCAGAGAATAGCAACCTTGGAAAAATGTTTAGTGTGCTCTTGCCCATTATTGTCTTCAAGCATTTGGATATAGTTGTGCCTATATTTGATAGTTGCTTTGGCTTGGAAGAACTTAGAATTTTCATCTCCAAATTTTACCCATTTGATGGTAGCCCTTTGCCTCCAATAAATTCTTTGGAAATATAGCACTTTTAAGAGGTGTTCTTTTAGCATCTCCCTACTGTTACTTTCCATATCTGAGTGCACTCTGTATTCCTCAAAATGATCCCACATCAAAAGCAGAGGATTAGTGGCCTGAATGATTCCAGCTAGATTGGAAATATTTTTGCTCCAGACTTTTAGCCCTTTTCTGAGCCTCTTAAATTTTGCAGTGATCAATTTAGCACTATTACATTCTTGCAAAGGCTCACTCCAAATTATTTGCACTGTTTCATTGAAATTATGGTGCTGAAGCCAGAAGTTTTCAAATCTAAAAATCTGAGCTTTTGGGATTGCAGTACCAACAGATATAACAAAGGGGCAGTGATCTGAAACTGGTTTAGACAACGGATGAGCCATGGTATTGGGATAGGTTGTAGACCAGCTTTCTGAGGTGAATAACCAATCAATCTTCTCAAAGAGTGGGGCCTGCTACATGTTGCTCCATGTAAAACTTCTGCCTTTTAAAGGAAGTTCCACTAGTGCTAGATTGTTGATAGCTTCATTAAACTGCATCATGTTATTATTATCTCCATGCCCCATGTTTCTATTTGAGGGATATCTGATATAATTAAAATCCCCTATGATGACCCAATCTGTATCTATAGGCATCTGAATGTTTTTAAACCAAGCTAGAAAGTTCTGCCTGCCCTCGTTGTCACAAGGCCCATGCATGTTTGTCAAAATCCAAGAAGCACCTGTGTGCACTCAAGTGAATCTCATAAAGATAGAGAAGTCATTTTCAAAAAGGCACTCTCCCTGGAAAATGCTATCATTCCAAGCAACAAGCAAACCTCCTGAAGCACCTACTGAAGGAAGAAAATCAAATTTGCTAATTCTCTTAGGGTAAAACTTTATGTAATTACTATCAAAAGTTTCCCTTTTAGTTTCTTGTAAGCAAATTACAGAGCTATTGGCTTCCTCAATTTTGTTTGAAATAGCAAGCCATTTGTCACTAGAGTTGATACCCCTCACATTCCAGTTTAAGATATTCCAGGATTTAAATATTGCCAAATATAATCCACAACATGCCAGGACTTTTGGAAGTCATACATGAGAAGATGCAAGTCAGGCAAACCAACAAGAAGATTCTGAAAGACCAGAGCTCATACAGTTCACAAAATACAGGTCTGATAGCATGACTGAATCCATTACAGAAACACATATAAAAGAGCCAAAAGCAGGGGCAAGCTATCTTGTTCCAGGTCTCCTCCTTCCTTGTGGTCAGCATGTTTAATCTTTCCAACCAGGCTGCTTCCCTCCCTTCTTTGATTTCTTCTTGAGGAGATTTTCATCTGAGCACACCTTTGGGTCCACCTTGCAGTAAGAGGCAGTCAAATTTTTAATAACCTTGATGTTACAAATGGGAGGTTTAGCTTTGCATGCCATGCAAGTGATATCCTAATAAGATTTGTGCTTATAACCCTTGTTTAAGTGTTGTAATCTCTCACTTCTTCTTACCTCAGATTCCACAATTGGAACTCTATCCTTTCTATTTCTTTGGGAGGGGCGTAGAGTTTTTGAAATTAATTTCATCAGAGGCAGTAGAATCCTCTTGGGCTCCTCTATCTTCAGCATTATGAACCTGAGAGCAGATATATGCTGCAGATTCAAGACATGATGAAGGAATAAAGAAATTCAAATAAGATGACTCATCTGATCCCTCTCTGATTATGTGCCACATGGGTGATTTGAGAAAAGAGGCAGCCCATTCAAACTTATCAGGATTTAATAAAGTGGAACAAATAAAGTCCACCCAATCAAGTGGTACCTGAACTTCAGTGACTCCAGACAATTTTTTTGAGAAATGAAGCTCCCAAGCATCCCAGCAAGCTGGTTTCTGTCCCACTAGATCTGCAGACGAGTCAGAATCTAAAGTTTTAGCTAAATACTTTCCTTTGATACTGAATCCTGGAGGAGCAAAGCTTTCTAAAGATGAAAAAGAGTGATAATGATTACATGCAGAGACTGTCAAGGCATTAGTGCTGACTGCATTGTTATCTTCAACGATTTCAAATTCTTCATCTATATTATCACTGAGAGCAGCTGCAGCTTCCAAAGCAAGGTTATATTCTTCATGTATGGCCAGCCTAATAATAGGATCATGCCCCTCTGCTAGGTTCAGACTAAAGAAAGGAGCTTCATCCTCAATATGAACTAATGGAGGGGGACCACCAGTTGGTTGAGAGGCAACAACTACAGGGTCAGGTGAGTTGTCCAAAATCTTAGGCACATCTAGCCCTTGATTTAAATCAATATCTGCAAGTGGACCTGGAGGCAAAAGGTTAAGAAATTCCCCATGAGCAGCCAGAGCTGGAGCTTCCTGCATCTGCACATGTGCAAACTGACCCTGGGCTTGCTAGGCCTGAGTTGGCCCCAGAAACAAATTGAGATCTGGCAGCCCATGGAGTCCCTCTTGGGACTGAATCACTTGATTTAAAATAATATTTCCCTCCATATTTTGGTTCTGAACTGCATTGACATGGTCCACCTGAATCACATGATTTAAAAAAACATTGCCTCCCAAATTCTGATTCTGAGCTGCAGGTGCATAATCCACCTCTATACCATTTGAGCCAACAGAAAGAGTTAGCTCACTGTTAACATCCATATCTGGCAACTCCACCTGAATGTTTTGTTCTGCCAGAGGCTCCATGAGATCAGCAAGCTTCATAAACTCTCCATCATCTAATTCTTGATCAATAAACGCATCATCCTCAGCAGGCATGGCCTAGTGCCCCCAGCCAGGGACCTGTTCATCTGCTTCCAAGTCAACATCATTGCCAAACTATTGCATTGCTTGCTAGTGAAAATTTGGCTGGTTGTCTCCCACAACATCTTGGGCCTGGTGCTCTTGAATTGGTCCCACAAAGTGATTTAGCTGGTTTGGATGATGAAAAGGGTTTGCAAGCTGAGGATGAGGGTTTCCATCAACAGGTACATGGTATTCAATAGGAGGGCCTCCTCCCAAAAGCTCTTGCTGCAGAATTATAACAAGCACTGTCCAAGATTCAGAATTTGGGTCCTCGGATTCCCCAAGAACAATACTGATAGGAACATCTGTTAGGTCATCCACCCTAATTTTTACCATGAGGGCAGCCTGCGTGCTTCTTGCTCTATCCCACATCTGCATCTTCCCAAAGCCTCTGACAGCATTGGCTAACTCATGGATTTATCTTTTATCAAACGGAAAACCCACTAACAAAGCCCAGATATCCCTATTTAAAGCCAGATTTCTCCAGTTCATACCTTGATTGTGTCTCTGGAAGATGATGTGAACATTCCCATAAACGTGCGGACTCTGAAGAACCAAGGCATCCCGATCAAAGGGGTTTCTTAGCCTGATGTATGCCTGTCCAAAAGGACATGGACAGATCTCCTGGAAACCCAAATGCTTGACTTGAGTGAGGAACTCACCGATGATTTGCCTCACATTAGGGAACATAACCTACTGATTAGGCATAGGAACAATAGTGACTATTGTCCATTCCTCATGGCGCGGCGTGGCCGGGTCTGTAATAACCCTAACTCTGGCCAGTCTTCCTTCTACTTCAATGGCTTGATGATGCAGTGGAAGAAAAGGAGTGGGGTCAAAAGGAAAGTTGGCAATGGCCCTACTGCTGAGCTCGCGATTGCCGACTGAAGCTTGCAGTAATCTGCTAGTTGTGAGGGGTGGCGGAGGAGGGAGCGAACTCGAGCTAGGGGAAAGATGCTCTGTTCTGGCTGGATTAGGTGAGGGAGTAACTACGGGATCCCGTATCCCAGAATCATCGATAACATTCCTCGGGTCTTGCACTCCAATCGCGCCATTAATGGGAGCTGCAGCGGTAGGAACAGATACTGAGGTGGACCGCTGATTTGACAAGGCGAGTGATCGGAAGGCCGAGAGACAACCACTGGCAATGTGGCACCACCCTTTACAATTACGACATCTGATTTTATTTTTGCAAGCCGGCCTTTCATGGCCCACCAGAAGGCACCGAAAGCAGAAGGCCTTGGACTGGGCCTGAGAAGATGGGCCAGCATTAACAGGGGCTGGGGCATGACCAGTTTGAATAGGCAAAATTCCCGCCTCATTATTGCCATCAATGGGGAATTTAAGGCGATCAAAGACCGTGGTAACTGGAACCGTTGATTGAGCTCTGTCGGATCTCTGATGAGGAGGATGATGAAATCTTTGATTCAAGAATCTTGGAGCCGAAACCGCATTGGCGTAAGAAGAATGATTGTTTGATCGAGTGACCAAAGTCCAACCTTCCTCTTGATCAGGATCTGAAAGAGGGCGATGTTTTGGCCCATTTCGACTCCAAAGCAGAAAACCCAGATTGAATTTCGAAATAGAGATGTTGCCCTCATTATAAATAGCAAAACCCACATTGATGGACGAGACAGAGAACTTGAACAAACATGCACCAAGTTTTTGAACTTTGTAAAGAGAAGCACGTCCATCAAAGCAGGAAATAAGAATAGTACCTATCGATTCTTCTGTGAGACGGATCTTTGATCTTGTGAATTCAGCCACTAGGAAGAATTCACGTTGACCATTTTCTGCAGTGAAATTGGTCGGTAAGTTCAGAGATCTCAGATACGGTCTTCAAATGCATGACCTCTTTCGAAGCGAAGATCAGCGAGAGACATGGCCGTGACCAGAGGAGCGGAGGAGTGCCATGGAGCGTAGGAGATAGTGCGGAGCAGGCGGCTAGGCAGCTACGGTGGTGGCCGCCGTGGCCAGAGTGGCCAACGGCGGGGCGGGCGAGGCGCGCGGGGAGCGAGACCTAAGCGGAGCGACCGGCTGTGGTTTTTCGACATACATCGTGAAAGATCGTCACCACAATAATTCATTCCTAGTTACCTATAAAGCATTAATTATTTCCTTGTAAATAATATTTGTAGTAACATTTGTTGGAACACCCTTGGCATCTTCAATCAGGATTTTTAAACCTTGTCATGACGTCACTCGCGAGACAGTAACATATAGTTGCCCATGAGAGAACACTGGGTTTGGGAGATAAACACACAATTTAGAAAGTGTTTGTCCTTCACTTCTATTTTTTCATCAAAAATTCTTCTACTGAATTCCCATGTATTGCAAGTAGTAACAGAGAGGAGTATATACCTTTTTCCTTCTGCAAAAAGTAAACACACTTCATATTGCCAAACAGTTTGCCTCCAATATCATATCTTCCCCAAAGGGTTCCAATGCTAAAGACATAACGAATGGTTACACAGATTAAACATATCAATTGGAATTGAGATTTGTGGTGTCAAATAAAACAGTTGGAGAACTCATCAAACGACCAAGAAACAATTTCTCTGGTACCACATGATGCACACCACTTTACAAAATCTACAAACCTAAATTGCAATAAATATATATAGCAACAAAACTAAGAAAAATATAGTGGAAGACTAAGATAATTCTTTTCTCAATAGTTTCTACAGATAAGCTGAAATTTTAATTGTAATTTGAGGAACTAAAATCATGGTCTATGCGTGGCTGAGTAGAATGTTGCCCAGTTAACGATTTCTAAGCCCAAGGAATAAGAATCAGAAAATAGGTATTAGAACAGAGTACCAGTAGGTACCTTCGCTGTAGCAGAGATTACATGGTGTTGCCGGAAGGGATGCATATCACATCTTCTGCATCTTGTCCAAACATTTGCATATACCAAATATGTAAATCCTTCTATAAACTTCATGTAGCAGATACTACAGGGATAACATACTGCAGCAGGAGATGCAGACCAAACCCTTTATGGCTCTCCACTGCCCATGTGCTGCAGTTAAATTGTCCGATCTTGAGACAGTAATAATACATAGCTATCATAAGGATAACCATATGTAGACTACATGTTTACCTTCTCCAAAGTCTGATCCTAAGGGTAACTTATACTGACTGTGACGACATAAGTGCGACGGATTGGTTATAGGTGTCGCTGTAGTGTAAAGGACCATTGGAGGCAGGAGATTGAGGCCCTGTTCGGAGAACCTCCACTCCACAACTCCTGAAATTTCCCGGAGTTGGTGGAGTTGCAGTTGAAAACTGCGAAGCAGCTATTTCCTAACTCCACAACTCCTGAAATTTCGTGGAGCTGGTGAAATTCCGAACAGGCCTTGAGAACTGTTATCCAGCTCAAACTCTGCAGAAGCACCGTAGCGCACGCACAGGATGGTAATCCAAGATTGGATTAACAAAGCACCAAAGAAAGAAACTATGGCGTCCAAAGAAACATAGCCAAGCTAAGATGGATTTACATGGCAATAAAGTACTGCACCAATGCTATATGTTTTGGGTGAGCCTCCTGTGAGAAGGGCTCGCCATACTGCTCAAGAGCAATGCAGAACTTTCTGTAGGATTCACAACCATTATTGTGGTCAATTTGTAAGGGTAAATCGACCAAATTTGACAATTCAAGATTCTAGGTTAACTTGATCATTCTCCACATCCATAGCCATGTTATAGAGTATAAAATACACACACTGAAGAAAAAGAGACAACACAAGTTACACAACAGTATTTGGCATATATAAATAGTAGTCGAAGCAAACATATAGTAACGTGTATCAGAACAGCATTTTCTCAAGAAAAAGCCGAGAACAGAACACAAGGAATATCACCACAGATCTCTCGGCACTTCGAAGTTGTTCTTCGTATCAAGACAATGCATAGCACAGTGACACAAATCAGCGGATACAACACCTTACAAGGCCAAAACTGCAGCTATATAATGTGACCCAGACTCAACTAATACCTTTCTGCCAACCTAGCAGATACAGCCCTAAGCTTAGAATAGACCTTGCCGGCAGGAGAACCTAAGATAAGACTACAGAGTGAATCCCTGGCAACCTTGATGTTAACAAAGGATCCGAGTATGTGGATCTTCGTATCAGCGATAACTATGCGAGTCCTGGTAGAGTTCTCGATGGCATACTTGGTCTTGCCTCCTTTCCCTGATAGGCGCCCAATGGCACGCGACAGATGCTCCCCTCTGAGTGTCTTCACATCCTTGATCTCGAAGGAGTCCACATACAGGTCATCAAGACGAAGCAAGGCAACAGCATCGGCAATGTCAAATCCAAGCATAAAAGCATGCACGAAGTCCGCGCACTTCTGAAGGTTGCTCACATCTGGTGTATCATGCCTTGTCTTCAGCTCGACCCTTTTTGCCTGTAAAAAACAAAACAGACTAATGAAATTGCTGCAAAGGAGACAGAAAAATGCTTAACATTCAGATATCTGACAAGTTCTGCCTCAATAATAAGCACCGGAAGAACTCCCTGCAGACCCAAAAACCATGAGAGAAACACCAGCCACAAGGCAAACCAATTGACTCACGTGTATCTGTATTCTTCTAGAACACTATGCTTTCCCACAAAAATAAGAACACCACTAAGCTAATTAATCAGGTCAAGTGCTCAGTTGGTGGCAATAATACGAATCAGTAGCTTCATCATGATGAACTGAAATAAATATGTATATGCAAATAATCAGGATAGCCAGCAGACGTTTACTTGCTTCAAGACATACTGCTAGCGTTTATCCAATTGATCGAATTCATGAAGAATCCTCTAATCAAAGCTAATCGATCAGATTCAATACATACTGCTAAAACACTGAACAATCAAGTTCGAAAAATAGTCTATTTTATCACCATGGCTATCATGACTACCTCCCATTTTTTCAGGTCAAGTGCACAGGGAATTAAAATACTGAACACTGAAGTTTGAAAACAGAACATGTTTTATCCTGATAAAAGTGCTAGTACAGTGAACTGAAGGAACATGACATACATCACGTGTCTTTTTGACCCGAATGTCTAACCACAGGTGCTTTAAGCTAGTGCGGATTTTCCCCATGATATACAAGTGCTTGAACCAAACCGTACAGGATATAAGATCATCAACAGACCAACAAATTTCTCCATAATTACTCACCGAACGGCGTGCTTTAAATGACAGGGAGAGAACGAACACAGGTCACACGACTTCCCCTAACTATTAGGACGCTGCAACGACAGACTAGAAAACTGAGCCGGGTCACCAACCTTGAGGTTCATGCGGATGTCGACCTTCATGTGCTCGTAGACGGGGGTGTAGATCTCCAGCCACGCCTTCTTCAGCGGCGCGAAGCGGTGCGGCGGCACCTGGACCTTGCGGTACTGTGGCCTCCCGCCGCTCATCTCGCTTGGCATCAGCGCGTCGAACCGCGGCTTCTCCACGCCGCCGGCCGCGTCCACCGCCATCGCGCCAGAGGAGGATCCTCCTCCCGCGGCAGCGGCCGGGGCTCTGTCGACTTCCATCGGGCTACGGCTGATGCGGCTGCGGCGGGGGTGCGATGGCGCCGGGTAGGAGGCTGCGGCGGGGGTGGGATGGCGCCGGGTGGGAGGCTGCTAGGGTTTTGGGACCGAGAGGAGTGAAAACTTCGGAACGGAGAGGCTTATATTGGGCTGTGGAAGGAGTTTGGGCCAGCACAAGACGATGGACTGTTCCTTCCCCTGTGCGACATGGGCCTGGCCCAGCGAGCACAGTCAGAGCTAGCGACAGAAAACTCACGCATGTTTTTTGTTTTTTTGTCGGTCTGTTTACTTTTAAGTTGAAAAAAAATACGAATTAAAAAATTGTTAATGAACTAAAAAAATGTTCAGGACTAAAAAATTGTTCGCAGATTTGAAAAAAAGTTCATGAGTTGAAAAATTATTCACGGATTTGACAAAAAAGTTCGGGAATTCAAAAACATGCTGATGATGTGCACATTTGAAGCTTTCGTAATTGGGATGTGTCAAGCCTTTCTGGCATTGGACTTTTTGGGTGATATGCATGATGGGATAATTCGATGCGCTCCTCGCAAAAAAAAAAAGAAGAAGGATAATTCGTTGCCGCAAATGTCTGGAGTCATTAGCATTTTCTGTGGTCCGTTGATCCACACACAATGTCACAGTGGAAATTTACTCCTGTATAGATCAAGAAGCCACAGTGGAAATTTACTCCATGTGTACAAAGATCCACTTCTTTAGTTCACGTTTCCGAGTCTTGCTTTCTTTCTATACAACAATATGTATAAATCTACAAGAACAGGGACATACATATCCTGAACTTTACACTGATGAACCATGAGTTCATAAGGATCATAACTACTACATCCATGTACAAGAGACGACCAAAGCCTGTCGACTTACTCGACTCTTTCCGTGCTCTGGTTACTTCAGACACATGTTCTTACAAGACAGCTTCACATACTAGCTTACAGTAAGTGGAATGCCCACATAACAAATGCTATTTACCCTTTTCTTAAACTGATGAGGGCTCGGTTAGCTTATCCTTAAATGGTAAGGCGGCTGATGATGATCCTATTTGCGTGTAATTACGCGTCTGGGATCACCTTTGCCTCCTTCGCAACATATGTCATTGGATGATAGAATCCCAGTAGTGAAAAAAGAATTGTCTGGTTTGGCGACTCCAGGGATTATGTGCCAGGGAAAGGTCCGCCTGAACTGGAAAGCATTATGAATGCACAGACGACCGAGAGTGAGAAAACAGAAACCCATGTATTCTCTGTGTACATCTCCATGGCATCTGTGAAGGAGAAGCGTGTTCGACTTTCAGCCCAATTGCGAATTCTATCAGCCATATACTGCTCTCCCCTGCAATCAGTAAACAACCGGTCAGAATTTGCAAGAGATAAATCGACAGAATGGAGGGGTGTTATATTATAGAAAGAAGCAGGCTACCTCTTCATCAAACCATCGGCCTCGGCGAACCCATGCAGTAACCAAGGCAAGCAAGATTCTTGGTGGTGTCAAGTAGTTTACTGCCTTTCCACTTCCTTTCACAACTCGCATTCTTGGGACCAATGTCCTTGCTACTGTTTCTGGAAGCTCGCATATTATATTGAACATCTGTTTATTTTGGAGAGATGAACCACTGCAAAGAATAGACTGTAGGTTAACAACATGAGAGCGGCATGTATATACTACCTCTGTTCCTAAATATAAGTCTTTGTAGAGATTCCACTATGGACCACATACGGATGTATATAGATGCATTTTAGAGTGTAGATTCACTCGTTTTGCTTCGTATGTAGTCCACAGTGGAATCTCTACAAAGACTTATATTTAGGAATGGAGTACTATATATAAGGAGAGAGTTGCAGAGTACAGAATGAACTTTCTTTTCTTGCGCCAGTCGAATCCTGGCATCTGAAGAAGTCAAGTAACTTAAGAGGTTACCTTAGAAGGAGATCTGTAAGGACCATTCCAGGAGACGCGGTGTGCACTCCAACTTTTGATCTTCTGCTTTCCTTCATAAGCGATGCTTGGAACTGCCTTAGTCCACACTTAGTTGAGCCATAACTGTAAAATTGCAAATCAGCATCAGATTTAGTTTCATTGTAAAAGCAGGAGCATCAAATACAATGCATCATCAAGTTTTAGACAACGAGAAAAGCAAGATACATCATCTCTACAATGTAAGTGTTAAATAAATGCGTAGCAGATAATTCGAGAGAGAATTCCTTATTTAACACTGTGTCTAAATTTTATGCCCTATTTGACATTGACAAATAATTTCTTCCCTATCTAACAACGAGTCTAAATTTTATGCCTTTTATAACACTTCTGTCCATTTTGAGCCTAAATAACACCTGAAAAGACCCTTTTGCCCTCTTATAGTATGTTTGTGCGCGCATGTGTGTGCTGTTGCATCTGTGTGCGTGCGCACATGTGTGTGCTACTGTGTGTGTGTGCGTGTGTGTTTTTGCTACTTTGTGTGTACGTGTGTGTATTTGCTACTACTGCGTGTGTGTACGTGTGTGTGCGCGCGTTGTTGCGTGCCTATGTGCTGCATGCGTCCCTGCTGCTACGTGTGCTGCTGGGTGTCTCTGTGTGTGTGTGTTGCCTGTGAGTGAGTGTGCTACGTGTGTGTGTGGTGTTGTGTGTGTGTGTGCGCGTGTCTGTTGCTGCTTGTGTATGTGCTGCTTTTTTGCAGGTTTGTGTATGTGCTGCTGTGTGTGCTACTGCCCTCTCTCACTGATGCTGCGTGTGTGTTACTGCCTCGCACACACACATAACACATGAGGGGCAAAAGGGTCTTTTTAGGTGTCATTTATGCTTAAAATGGATGAGAGTGTTATAAAAGGCATAAAATTTAGATTCGTTGTTAGATAGAGAAGAAAAAGGTTTTCAGTGTTAAATAGGGAAACAAAATTTGAGTTAGTGTTAAATAAGGAATTGTTTCATAATTCGATGGCTGAGGTGCTTACACAGCTGTCAACGGTGTGCTTGATCCTCCAGATCCTGCTCCATCCATGTTGAATACATGACCTCCCTTCTCTTGGTATTGCATGACATCCATAGCTTCTCTGGTGCAGAGCAAAGAACCAACTAGGTTTGTTGAGACGATCTGCAAGTAAACCAAGGAAAACAGTTTTAAGGAATAGTGAAATCAGATTGGATGATCGAGCATGATCGAGCTAGTTATAGTTTTCCTGTCATTAAAAGGAAGCATTACGGACAGATAGAAGATATCAATGAACAAACCTGGGTAATATCTTCATCTGAAAAATTTACCAGTGGCCTAAAACCTTTGTTTGTGCCAGCATTATTTATCTGTAGATAAATTAAAAGATCGTATTTAGAGCAATCTACAATGCAAATACAGAATAAAATGATAGGGTACAAGTCGGTAAAGTTGTATTTTTCTACTTTATCCAAGTGACTCTTGAGGTGAAAAATGCAGAACAGATGCTTAGCGGCATCCATTTCTACAGAATTACTTACCCAAATGTCAATTGAACCCAGTTCACCAACAGCAAAATTTACAAGCTTTTTTACGTCTTCTGGTTTGCATACATCACAAGATGTACCAACAACCTTAGCTTGTAATAAAGTTTCTCTTTGTTTCTTCTTGGCAACTGACAGGCCCTCCTGTATGTTCTCTTCAAGCTCATTGATGGTCTGAAGAACTGATTCAGGGCTGCCAATAGAAATGGAGATAGTAAGAAAACTAAGACAGGGAGCCATTGAACTAGAGCATTATGTCAAGGACTACTACCTGCGGGAAGCAATTACAACATGATCTCCAGAAAGAAGAAACTCCCGAGCAAGTGCTTTTCCTAACCCTCTTGTGCTGCCAACATAAAACTGCAGGGTCAATGATGATCATAAAAATAAATAACAACGAAAAAAAACAGCTTCTCATGGATGAAATCAGCGGTGTCGGATCCATGAAATAACATCCATCAATTTTTACTTCACATGTTTATAAGGCAACTAATTTAGGGGATTGTAATATATAACCGCACACCATAATCTCCTTCATAAACAACAAAGAGATACGTCACTGAGGTGAAATAGTATTTCCTATCAACTTATGGAGACATTCATTAGATTAGGTTATTTGTTTTGTTCTATATTAAGAGCATGCACACTACTTACTGGGAAAAGATTCACATGGCATGTCAGAAGAAGAATGTAAAATAAGCTACCTTCCCGTTATGACAACATTGCGAGGTCCAGCTTTACAATGTTCCTCTAGGACACTGTTTGCACCTAGCATTGTGCCGATAATTACTCCACCAAGCCAGCTATACCAAATTAGTGCATCCGTTTGGCTGTCTCCACCTAAATACAGAGGTAGACACATTATTAACTGAAACAAAGAGAAAGGAAGAATACAAATGCAATGCAGTAGATTGTACAAGAGTATATGACTGACCTGATAACTGAAATCCAACTGCTAGTACAACACCACTGCTCATCATAGTGATAACGTATCTCCCTACCTGAGTAGCAACCTGAGAGGAGAAGGAAATCAGTGAATACAGATCATCCATGTTTCAGAAAAGGAGTACAATGTGTGATCTGTCTCAGAAAAAAAAAGATAAAATTCTTTACTGTCGAGCATGCAAAGAGTCAAAATGGCCATTTTAAGTTTATAACACACAACTGGACAACTTAAATGGATTAAATACAAGTAGGCATGATGCAGCCGATCTAAATAACAACATATTTTGAACAAATCTTGCAAATAAGTAGATAATGCACAGGCGATTAGGCCAGTATCAGGCGAGAGTGGACATTTTGTTCACAGTCACAAGTAGCTACTAGAGAAGAAAGACCCTACCTACATCAAACCACCCTCATCCCCACCTCACCCTATGGACTCTTTAAACTAAAAATCACAGTAAAGTTAGCTTAACTACACAACGTTCGCGCTGCAATTTTAGGCTCATAATGTGCAGTTTTATGTCACTAAGATTTAAGAAATATCAGGCAACCTAGAATTTAGCAAAATCGAACGCGCCGATCAGTGTCTCACACATAGAGTGTGCCAGTACTAGTGATTGGAATTCTAAACACCAAACCAGAAGAGAAGATCAACTAGAATTTAGGCCCCGGAACATATATAGGATCGTTTTCAGCATCTGATGCGAGCAATTCTCGCAAGCATGCGGCTTAATTACGATATCTACCCCCCATATCTGCATATGCATAAGATAGTACCGTAAGTTAACCAAGCACCAGGCAACCGATCAATCGAAGAAATAAACCATAGTACTATCATCTAGAGCAACTGCATGTGTCGGGCGATCGACGGTTCGCGAACGGAGCTCACCGAGAAGAAGATCTCCTCGGCCTTCTCCACCGCGAGCTCATACTGCCCGCCATACACCTCCGCAGCCGCCGACCGGGACCCCGCGAGCCCCTGCATCGCTGCCTTCAGCGTGTACAGCGGCCCCTTCCTGCGCTTCCGCGGCTCGTTCGGCTTCTCGTCGTCGCCGCCGGCCTCCTGCTTGAACGCGCGGCAGCGGAGGAGGGAAGGGCGGTGGCACGCCTGAGAGACGACGGCCTCCGGCGAGCGGCGGAGGCGGCCGTGGACGGAGAGGTGCACGACTGCGGCGGCCATGGCGCGCTTTCCCCCGGAGGAGATAAGGATCCTGTGCTCTTCCTCTCGCTCCGGTCCGTTCTCGCTCGTACTGTGTGCGCTCCTTTTTGTTTGTGTGGGGTTGTTTTGCTCCTTAATTTATGGAGGGGCGTGTGCCCTGCACTTGCCAGTGAAAATAATAACGCGATGGATTTTGACGGAGAAAATTGAGCTCAATTCGTGGATACAGGCTCGGGTTAATTACAAATTATGCTTAGGTCCATTAGGTTCTCCTTGGCTTCTACAATCTCCGTGTACTTCCTCCGATCATTTTTACTCCGCGTATTAGATTTTTCCAAGGTCAAAGTCTTTGAAATTTGATCATGTTTATACAAGAAATTATTAACATTCATAATACAAAATTAATATCATAAGGTTGATTATAGAATATATTTTCATATTATATTTATTTTGTATAGTAAATGTTGATAATTTTTAATATAAATTTGGTCAAAGTTTATGACGTTTGACTTCAAAGAAATCTAATATGTATCGTAAAAAGGACCGGAGGGAGTACATACACTCATTTCAACGGAAGTTAATTCAGGGCCGAGGGAGTAATTTATTAAAAGAAATAATTCAACATGAAAAAAATAAAGAAATAATTTTCTGCTACTAGCAAAAAATAATGTGCAATATCATTGAGAGAAAAATGTGCTTGCATACAATTTTCAATTAATCTGGAAGTTCTTAGGATCATATATTCTCTCTTTTTGTAAGCAAAAGTTGTTTGATGTAAATTGTTTTATCTTGCAAGGTTGTTGTTTTGTTTCACTGCACATTATTTCTCTATCTATATATGGTTTCTCGCAAAGAAAAATTATTCAAATGTTGCAATGTAGCAACCATACCTAGAAACTTTGAAGTATCGTCAAATCATCAAGTGCCAATTTGTATCTGAGAATCCCCGCAAAAACAAATTGCATCAAAGAAACTTTCTATTGGGGAATGTAGTAATTTCAAAAAAAACCTACGCGCACGCAGGATTATGATGATGCATAGCAACGAGAGGGGAGAGTCCTACTCGGACTCCAGGACCAAACACCACAATCCTTGGCGTCTGGCCCAGACGCCATGGGCCTCGACGTCTGGCCCAGGGCCAGACGCCAGGGTCTCCGGCGTTTGGCCCCCTGGCCTCTGCAAAACTCCTTTTGCACCGACTTATAGCCCCATGGGCCTGACCCCTTGGCCAAACCATATCATCCAATATATGAATCTTTACTCCAGACCATTCCGGAGTTCCTCGTCATGTCTGTGATCTCATCCGGGACTCCGAACAATATTCGGTCACCAACATACATAACTCATATAATACTATATCGTCAACGAATGTTAAGCGTGCGGGCCCTACGGGTTCGAGAACTATGTAGACATGACCGAGACACCTCTCTGGTCAATAACCAATAGCGGGACCTGGATGCCCATATTGGCTCATACATATTCTATGAAGATCTTTATCGGTCTGACCGCATAACAACATACATTGTTCCCTTTGTCATCGGTATGTTACTTGCCCGAGATTCGGTCGTCGGTATCTCAATACCTAGTTCAATCTTGTTACCGGTAAATCTCTTTACTCGTTCCGTAATACATCATCACGCAACTAACTCATTAGTTGCAATGCTTGCAAGGCTTATAGTGATGTGCATTACCGAGTGGGCCCAGAGATACCTCTCCGACAATCGGAGTGACAAATCCTAATCTCGAAATATGCCAACTCAACAAGTACCTTCGGAGACACCTGTAGAGCACCTTTATAATCACCCAGTTACGTTGTGACGTTTGGTGGCACACAAAGTGTTCCTCCGGTAAACGGGAGTTGCATAATCTCATAGGCATAGGAACATGTATAAGTCATGAAGAAAGCAATAGCAACAAACTAAACGATCAAGTGCTAAGATAACGGAATGGGTCAAGTCAATCACATCATTCTCCTAATGATGTGATCCCGTTAATCAAATGACAACTCATGTCTATGGTTAGGAAACTTAACCATCTTTGATCAACGAGCTAGTCAAGTAAAGGCATACTAGTGACACTATGTTTGTCTATGTATTCACACATGTATTATGTTTCCGGTTAATACAATTCTAGCATGAATAATAAACATTTATCATGAAATAAGGAAATAAATAATAACTTTATTATTGCCTTTAGGGCATATTTTCTTCACTTTCAACACTATATACAATGGCCGGGCTATGAATCCAATCATGTGTAGTCAACTGAAAATTGAGTAATATGCATTACTCTATTTTTTACACAATTTCATCTCATGGTATGTATGGCTTTTTTGCCAAAAAAAGTCGTGTAGTTAATTGACTACACATATTGTGCGTGGCTTCGCCACTGGCTGCATGATATCATATTAGATAGATGTGTTAGATTAGGCCATTGAGAACCATAATATCAACTTGTTCATAGTAGATAGATTATGTTTGGTTAGTGAAGTGATCATCAAAAAGAATTATAAGTCATGTTTTCTAATAGATAGATGCCTGGAAGAAATTTTGTTCAGTCATTTTTTTCCTGTTTTTCTGCATGTTTGCCTTTTCCTTTATTAGTCGGGTTTTCCTTTATATTTATGTGTATTTTTGTATGTTAGGTGTGTGTAAATGTATATAGCGAAGTACTATACAATGCGTGTAAAGTGTACTAGAGTGCAAAATATTCATTATTATATGTTTATTATTGCAAGTTATAAAAATAACAACTTGTGTGCAACTTATTGTCATCATTTTTTAAAATTCATTTTTTCTTTAAGGTTAATACCAATGTCACTAATTCATTATTTCTTAGAAAACTTCGTCTTTTGAGAAAAAATAGTTTTGATTTTTGGTTTTTATATAGGGATAAGATTAATGTCGGTCGTTGACTTTCAGTGTAATGGTCCCAACGAATTTGATTGAACACCAAAAGAAATTCAAGCATCAGATGGATACTTGGCCCCTTTAGAAGGGAATATATTTCATTCAACACCAAAGAAAAATATATTAGTTTTTTTAGAACGTAGACGCTGGGAGCGTCCGGACTTAAATTAATAAAGCCCACATCGGAACAGGCAGAGTAGCTAACCACGGACATAACATGTTCGAGACAAAAGCCAGGGCTACGCGAGGAACAAGAGGTTGAAGGTTCGGAGCCTGACTGTGAGAATGGTTACAAGGCCGAAGCCCATGGCTTTAAGTGCGCAGACTCGCCAAAACAAAATAAGGTGCCCACCCTTAGACTGGCACCACCGGCTCCCTAGCCGCGACGTAAACCTGGTGAATACGGATTTGGGCATGCTTCATGAGATCAGCGTCCTTCGGCTTCACCAACGGACTCCATTGCTGCAAGAGGAAAGAGCATTTGCAGATAATATTAGCTGGATGCGTCGGGAGCTGTCCTTCGATGGTAAATTTGTTGCGTGTCAGCCACAGGGACCAAAGCATCGCGCCTATGCTAGTCCACAGTACCCTCTTGCCCTGGCCCTGGACTGAGTCCAGGAGCGCCACCAGTTCGGACAAGGAGCACGGGTCCCATGAGACCCCGGCCGCCTCACGCATTGCACTCCAAGCAAAACGCGCCAGCGGGCAAAGGAAAAAGATGTGGTTCACGTTCTCTGGGGTCCCGCACATCGCACACAGCCCGGAAGCCGGGCCATTCCTTTTTGCAATGTTAACAGATGTGGGAAGTCGATCGCGTAACAACTGGCAGAGGAATACTTTGATTTTCAGAGGGACGCGGGCTTGCCAAAACCCTTTAGCCACTGTCTGTACCGACCCTTGGCACAGTTTGTGGTACAGAGACTTGACGAAGAACTTCCCGAACGCATTGAGGTGCCAAGAAACCCTATCTCGTTCCTCCGTTAGCGCCATGGGGGCTATGAGTTGCAGCAAAGCCTCCCACTTTGCTGCTTCCTGCTCGTTCAGGTTCCGACAGAAGGCAATGGCCAGGGGATGATCCAATGCCTCTGCCACTCGCTGGTCCGGAACCACAGCTAGAGCATACAACTCTGGGAACACTTCCCAGAGAGGGCCTGTGCCCACCCAGTAATCTAGCCAGAATCGGGTGGAGCGACCATTACCGACTTGGGACTTAGCACCTTTATCAAAAGCGGGTCTAATGGCATGTAGGTCTTGCCAAAAGGGAGAGCCCCTTGCTTCCCCTTCAAAGAAATTCCCATTGGGGAAGTACTTGGCCCGAAGGATGTCAGCCCAAAGTCCAGCCGCTCCTTGCGAGAGTTTCCAAATCCATTTGCACATGAGCGCTATGTTCTGTAGTCTGGTGTTGATGATCCCTAGTCCTCCCAAGGATTTGGGCCTACATACCGCAGTCCATTTTACCATGTGGTATTTGCGCTTAAGGCCCGACCCCTCCCAAAAGAATCGTGCACGCGGTGTGTCCAACTTGGCATGTACCCCTTCTGCCAATAGGAACAGCCCCATAGCAAACATGGGGAGCGAGGAAAGACTCGAGTTAGTGAGAACCAATCTGGCTGCGGAGGACATAAACTTGCCACGCCACGGGCTCACCTTCTTCCCCGCCTTCCCTGTTAGTGGAGCCCATTCATCTATCGTCACTCTACGTGGCGCTAGAGGCAGCCCCAGATACGTAAAGGGAAATCTTCCCACTTTACAATTGAGGAGGTCTGCGATACAGCACCCCTCCTCTCTGTCAATCCCCATAGACAGAAATTCACACTTGTGGAAGTTGTTTTTTAGGCCGGACATCAACTCAAAACTTAACAACAGGGCCTTCACCATAGTGATGTTGTGGTCGTCTGGTTGGAACAGTAGCAGGGTGTCGTCTGCGTACTGCAAGTGGGAGATCCCCCTGGGATAAGGTGGCCAACCACACCCTTGATATGACCTGCCGCGGTCGCCCTACGCAGCATTGCCGCAAGGGTATCTACCACGAAGTTGAACAGGAGCGGGGAGCTAGGATCACCCTGATGCAACCCTCGCTTGTTCCTGAAGAAGTTCCCTACTTCACCGTTTACCGAAATAGTAGTCTGGCCACCCGAGACCAGCTGCATAATCCGGTGCACCCACATGCCCGAGAAGCCTTGGCTAAGAAGGACATGGCGTAGAAAATTCCAATGCACGCGGTCGTATGCTCTTTCAAAGTCAAGTTTTAGAAGAATAGCCGGTTCGTTGGTGTGTTTGAGCTCGTGGATGATCTCCTGAAGCGCAAGAAAGCCTTCCAGAATGTTACAACCGCGAATAAAAGCCGTTTGGGTGCGGCTGATGGTGCGATGCGCAATCGGGACCAAGCGGGAGGTAGTGGCTTTAGAACATATCTTGAACGGTACGTTGATGAGCGCGATCGGCCTAAACTGGCGGATGTTATCTGCCCCAGCCACCTTAGGGATCAGCGAGAGGATCCCGAAATTTAGCCTAGATATGTCTACCGTCCCGCGCATGAAACTGTTACACACATCAAAGACTGGTCCCCGAAGAAGCGGCCAGAAGTGCTTGAACATGGCAACGGGCCAGCCGTCTGGGCCTGGCGCAGTGTCAGTCTTCATGCTCTTGAGAGCCGCATCAATCTCCTCGGGTAAGAAGGCTAGCCACAACTCCTTGTTTTCCCGGTCTGAGACGAGCTGGGAGGGGTCCCAAATGCCAGCGTCAACCCCTGCACGCTGTTCTTCGCTCGTCCCCATAAGATTGATATAGAAATCATACACGTGCCGTGAAATCGCCTCCTGCGTCAACAGCAATCCCTGGTCGGATTGCAAGCGAATGATCGCACATCTGCGCCGTCTCCCATTGGCGTAGGCGTGGAAGTACTTAGTATTAGCGTCCCCTTTAAGGGTCCACTTTAGGCCTCCCCGGCGCCTCCAGTACTCCTCTTCCGCCCGTAGCAAGGACTGAACTTGGTTCTCCAGCGCGTAGCGTCGAGCCCACTCCTGTTCGGAGAACGGCCAAGCGTCTGCCTGCTGATCGATGCTCGCGATCTCGGCTAGGATACCCTCTCTTAGTGATCGCTCCTGCTTGCCCAAGTTGGCTCCCCAGCCCTTGAGGCAGGCCCGGAGGCGGCTCCCTACTGCGATCCAGAAGTCCAATGGGCCCCTTTGGTAACCCACCTGGCTTACACAAGCTGACCACTTTTCCCTAAAGAAAGAGTCAAAGTCAGGATACTCAAACCACACCGTCTCAAAGAAGAAACGAGGGTTGCGACGAATCCTATCCTCCCCTGAGGCAAGGATAAGTGGCACGTGGTCCGAACCTATCCGGGTCTCTGCTACTAACGAACAGAGCGGATACAACAATTCCCACTCAGGGAAGATGAAGACTCTGTCAAGCACCGACCGCACAGGATCCAATTGCTTGTTCGTCCACGTGTAGCGTGCGCCCGACCTGGCTACTTCCCTAATAGCCATCGAGGCGATCGCATTGTTGAACATGGACACCCTCGTCCAATTGATGTTATTGTTGTTTTTATCCGCACCCGAGCGGATAAGGTTAAAGTCGCCCCCACCACCAGGGGCGTGAGCGTGATGCTCACCGCAAGAACCTTCGCTTGCAGTTCGGCTAGAAACGCGGCCGAACGCGCGTGATCCGCTGGCCCATAGACCTGGATCACCACTAGCTCCCTCTGAGTCTGACGGTGGCGAATGTGACCAGCCAGGAAAAAGGTGCCCGCATCCCACGCGATCACCTCGTATATAGCTTGGTCGAAACCCAACAGCATACCTCCTGAGTGTCTATTTGCAGCAAGGTGATACCAGGAGAACCTTTCCAGGGGATCTATAGATAGTAAGTCATGGTGACGGAACTCCGATTTAATAGTCTCCTGTAAAGCTACAATATCTATCCCTTCTCTGCGCATATAATCCTTCAATTGTGATCTCCTGCCCGCATGGCTGAACCCACGAATATTCCAAAAGATAACCTGCATCTAGATAATTCTATTTCGAAGACGGATACCCCTAGAGGACACCGCTTTGGCCACTCGCCTCGCCTTGACCCTGCAAGGCGAAGGAGGGGGGCAACCCATGTTGCCAACACCACCTCATTGGGCCGAGATGCTAGAGCCCGCGAAGCCCCTGCCTCCTGCTCTAACTGAACAACACGCGTCGCTTCCGCAGCAGCGATCACCGCTTGCGCCTGCTCGGTCGCACGTAACAGCAGCACCAACTCACGCATACCCCCAGAGCAAGACGCGTCCACTCCACTCTCCCGCAACACCTCACCCAAATGGTCGTCAGAAAAGGACTGCAGAATCGTAAAACGGGGGGAGGGTTACCTGAAGTCTCAAGGTTCTTCTGCGCCTGGATGAGTTGGGCCCGCTGCATCACCGGCAGGCCAGCCTTAGCACCCCTGGGGCGCAAGCTGGAGCGGACCGAAGCCGCTGCCACCGCCTTGGACCTCTTGGCCTACACAATCGGGGCCGCCTTGGAAGCCTCCTGAAGCAGCGCGTCGCTAATGGGCTGCATGGTGGGAGCGGCAAGCGCCATCACCGACTGCCACGGCGTAGGCGGCGCGCCCAGCGACTCCATGGGCTTGATCCCATCGGTGACCACCTTGCGCCCCGCAAGCTTCTTTGCCTGTCGAACGGACCCATTCTTGCTGCCGTCGTGCCCATCCGAAGCCGGCGAAGCAACCAAGGATGGGAGGACGGTGCTCACGGACAGCAGAATCAGCGTGCGATCTCCCGCGGGCACACCAGTGTCGCAGGAGGCCGTGTGCCCCTTGTCAAGCCCAGACGGAGCCTGGAGAGTCACCAGCCCCAAGTTGGAGCCGTATTGATTGGCCACGTCCGTCTCCATCGGCCCCACCGAAGAAACCCGGTCTTGACGCGGCTGGGCCGGAGGCGAGCTCACCCCCCTGATGCCAAGCTTATCCCATGTCGCCGTGTCAATAGAGTCATCCTCCATGCTCGCATCTGGATCCTTGTCGTGCTCCTTGTCTTGGGACTTGTCCTTGTCGCCCAGATCCGGGCTCTTGTTGTTGCTTGGCGGCGGCGGAGGAGGAAGTGTCGGAGCCCCGCGACGAGGTGCGAGCTCCGGCTCAAGCTTGATGAGGAAGCCTTCCGAAGGAAATATGCCCTAGAGGCAATAATAAAGTTAATATTTATTTCCTTATTTCATGATAAATGTTTATTATTCATGCTAGAACTGTATTAACCGGAGACATAATACATGTGTGAATACATAGACAAACAGAGTGTCACTAGTATGCCTCTACTTGACTAGCTCGTTAATCAAAGATGGTTATGTTTCCTAACCATAGACAAAGAGTTGTTATTTGATTAACGAGATCACATCATTAGGAGAATGATGTGATTGACTTGACCCATTCTGTTAGCTTAGCACTCGATCGTTTAGTATGTTGCTATTGCTTTCTTCATGACTTATACATGTTCCTATGACTATGAGATTATGCAACTCCCGTTTACCGGAGGAACACTTTGTTTGCTACCAAACGTCACAACGTAACTGGGTGATTATAAAGGAGCTCTACAGGTGTCTCCAAAGGTACATGTTGGGTTGGCGTATTTCGAGATTAGGATTTGTCACTCCGATTGTCGGAGAGGTATCACTGGGCCCTCTCGGTAATGCACATCACATAAGCCTTGCAAGCATTGCAACTAATGAGTTAGTTGCGAGATGATGTATTACGGAACGAGTAAAGAGACTTGCCGGTAACGAGATTGAACTAGGTATTGAGATACCGACGATCGAATCTCGGGCAAGTAACATACCGATGACAAAGGGAACAACGTATGTTGTTATGCGGTCTGACCGATAAAGATCGTCGTAGAATATGTAGGAGCCAATATGAGCATCCAGGTTACGCTATTGGTTATTGACCGGAGACGTGTCTCGGTCATGTCTACATTGTTCTCGAACCCGTAGGGTCCGCACGCTTAAGGTTTCGATGACAGTTATATTATGAGTTTATGATTTTTGATGTACCGAAGGAGTTCGAAGTCCCGGATGAGATCGGGGACATGACGAGGAGTCTCGAAATGGTCGAGACGTAAAGATCGATATATTGGACGACTAATTCGGACATCGGAAAGGTTCTGAGTGGTTCGGGTATTTTTCGGAGTACCGGGGAGTTACGGGAATACGGGGGAAGAAGTATATGGGCCTTATTGGGCTTTAGGGGAGAGGGAGAGGCAGGCCGCGCGCCCCCCATTGACTAGTCCGAATTGGACTAGGGGGAGGGGCGGCGCCCCCTTCTTCCTTCTCTTCCCTCTTCCCCTTCCTTGTCTCCTACTCCTACTACATGGAAGGACTCCTAGTTGGACTAGGAAAGGGGGAATCCTACTCCCAGTGGGAGTAGGACTCCCCTAGGGCGCGCCATAGAGAGGGCCGACCCTCCCCTCCTCCACTCCTTTATATACGGGGGCAGGGGGCACCCCATAGACACACAAGTTGATCTTCGTGATCGTTCTCTTAGCTGTGTGCGGTGCCCCCCTCCACCATAATCCTCGATAATATTGTAGCGGTGCTTAGGCGAAGCCCTGCGACGGTAGAACGTCAAGATCGTCACCACGCCATCGTGCTGACGGAAGTCTTCCCCGACACTTTGCTGGATCGGAGTCTGGGGATCGCCATCGAGCTAAACGTGTGCTAGAACTCCGAGGTGCCATAGTTTCGGTGCTTGATCGGTCGGGCCGTGAAGACGTACGACTACATCAACCACGTTGTGCTAATGCTTCCGCTTCCAGTCTACAAGGGTACGTAGACAACACTCTCCCCTCTCGTTGCTATGCATCACCATGATCTTGCGTGTGCGTAGGAAATTTTTTGAAATTACTACGTTCCCCAACACCTTCTCCGTTGAGCCAGAGTTGGACCGATCCCCGCAGCTTCTCGAGCTTGCGACAGGCGAAACGCATCCTCATCGGGCCGGAGCGGATCAAGGACAGCTCATCTACCACCAGCGGGCGGCCCAGCATCGTCAGCCCAGCCATGAGGCGGTCCACCTTACTGTGCTTGGAGGGAATGCCCCAGAGCTTCACCCAGACCTCGGGCATCGTCTCTCCTTTGGGGTCGTCAGCCACAGCGTCGCGGATGAGAGCAATGATGTTGTTGAGGGACAGAAAGATCTTGCCACTGCGGGTCGCCATGCGCAGCATCGCCGGGTCCGGGAAGACCACGGAGAAGCAATCTTCATTGATCTGGGCCACCTGCCAGTCCCACTCTCCCTCGAACAGATGTGACAGCTCCACCTCCAAGATCTCCTTCGACAGCACGCCCGGGGCTGCCGAAAGGATGGCGGCGTTGACCCCGAACCCGCTCTGGGTGTCGTCAGCAGCTTCTGGGAACTGCAGACAGAAAAAAACCCATCCTAGGATGGCATGGCCCATTGTCTGGAGGAGCATCGGCTTGCCACGGGAGGGGCAGCAAGCCGAGACATGGCCCTCCTAAGAGCAGAGGATGCAGAGTGGCGCGAACTTGCAGTTACTCTGAAAGTGCCCCGCCCGGCCACACTTAAAGCACTCTTTGTCGTCCGCTTCCTCCACCGGGATTGGCTCGGACGCCGTGCCCTTCGACGACCCCGTCTGCCGCGAGGACGGTGGCTTGGAGCCTGCCGGCCTCGCGGCCTTGAACTTCTTCTTCTTCGACGCGAAAGGGTCGCCGATCCAGTCGCCTTGGAACTGCGGCATCTCCTCGATGCACTTGAGCTCGAGCCCTTTCTCTTGTGCTCTTCTTTCTTCCGCTTCTTGTGCTCCTGGTCCTTCACCCACCACGCCGGTGGCGGCCCCCATCCACCCGACTCGCCAACGCGCGCCGCGCCATGCGCCTTGGACGACCGCACCTCGCGCTCGCAACCGCGCTCCGGCTCCGCAGCAGGAGGAGGAAGGGGACGCTTGTCCGAACGCCGGTCGGCCTTGGAGCCCATGGCCACCACCTCGGCGAAGGAGCGCACGAGGGGCAGCGGAGGGGGAATGGGGAAGAGGGAGCGAGCGGAGTGACCGAGGCGGCGCACCTCCGATTTGGTGGCTGGGAAACCTAGCGACGGATCTAGGGTTCCTCTGGGCAGCCACAACCACTTAAGTACCGGAGGCTCTAGGCTTGGGCCATTTGGACCGGGCCGGCCACCCACTGGCCCATCGGGAGCCTGGCTGCACTGCCCCAGACTGACCGTCCCCGCGTGGGTTGGATCGAAATCCGAAGTGGGCCGAGCAGCCTGGGAGCCGCTCCGGCCCACCTGGCCCGCCAGCGCCAAGGCACCAACCCTAGGGCCTGGCAAATCCGCCGTCGCCGCCGCCCTGGCCGTCGCCGGCGGCGCAGCTGCCATCCCTGGGCTCTGCGAACTCGCCCGCAGCAGGAGCCCGACCTCCGCCTCCGGCGCTGAGAGGCCAACACCCCGCAGGCGCGGAGACTTCGACCGGGCCGCCTGACGCGCCGCTCCGACCGGAGGGACTTGCCGACGAGGACCACGGCCCCCGGGCGCGAAGGCACGCCACCTGCTAGGGTGAAGCGAGCCCCCGAGCTCCGCCGCCCTGGCCACGAAATCCCCCACCGAGCTTAGAGACGGGCCACGGGCCGTCCCCTCCCCGTCGACGACCGCGTCCGCCTCCGCATCTGAGTCCTCTGACGCCTCCCCCGCCAGGACCCAAAAACGGTTGCCGGACCAACCGCCAGCGCCCACCAGCACGTCACACCGCCCCTCCCTGGGCGCAGAACCCGCCGGCGCCACGCCGGACATGACCAGCGTCCACTCCGCCGAGCCCTGCCGGCCATCCACCGCTGCCCCCGCGTCGCCCCCGCCGTCGCCTGTAGGATCGCCTCTCCGTACAAGAGCCGTTGGGGACATTTCCACCTCTCACCGAAGATCATATGCAAATATCACCCAACTTGTAGCATCGCAACATGTCATGGTCTTGTCAATTTAGTCATTTTTTTAAATGTCACGGGGGACGGGGGGGGGGGGGGGGGACTCCCCACCTGAACCTGAATATATATTTCAATCAAGATAAGGTTCAGGGAAGACGAAAATCCCGCCACATTCCGGCGTGGATTTTTTGATCCGCCTTTGTAAGGCCGTGTGACCAAAGAGTGAGGTCAGACATAATAACCCTAACTACATCATTTGAAGAGAGTGACAAGTTCCTAAAAGTTTTGGCGTTTCGAGCATCTCAAATTTTGCAGAGCATGGGCGACATCTTATCATTTTTTTTGGGTGATATTTTTACAGTCGAGATCAATTGGTACCGCATTCTATTCATAATGCACATGACAAAATATGTTTGAATCATATCCATGAAGAAATCTAACCTAGTGATAGTTTCCAAGCAGTCATGACTTAAAATGCGTCGAGAAAGGACGGCAATTTGTCAAGAATCAAGAACGCCACAAGGAGAAGTACCCCGTCGTAATGACCCTCTTGGTCGTGGGTTTACACGAAAATGTGCAAAAAAAGAGATACCGGTTCGACCAGCACAAAATGACACTCGACTGGTACCATGTTCGATCTTCTTCTTCCATGTAAAAGATCATGGCCGCTACGGCACAACCACGCCGCAACGGGACAAACGGGCGCCCATGCGTCCGACCCGACCGATCGGGCACGCGGAAATAGAAGGAGAAGGAGAGAAATATCAAGCAGCGAGACGGCCACACGTTGAAGCAACCTCATCTCCCCGGGGATAGGCGCCACGTAACCGCTGCCGGGTCCACCGCTGCGGTCGCTTGCTTTTGGGGATCACACTCTCCTTGTCAGCCGAATCAGCTCAGCTGCTACGGCCACCGAGGCGCGCGCCGCGACCACGGGCTAGGAATCTCACCGCCATGCCGGCCTTGCCGCTCTGGCTATGGGATTTTTTTTCCTTCCGCGAGGTCTAGAAGTATCTGTGTATTCGACTACTTGTTCCTTTTTCAAAGATATTTTTTCCATCATCTTTCCCTCCTCCTCCTCCTTCTTCTTCTTCTTCTTCTTCTTCTTCTTCTTCTTCTTATATCAGTGGCAGATATATATCCAACGCTGGGACCAATTTGATAAGAAACAAAATGGCGTCGCCTTCCAGACAGGCCGTACGTTAGGGCGCGCCACGAAATCCAACACACAGTGCGTGTTTTTCAAATAAATCCTATAGACCCCTGTCCTTGTAAATACATCCGCATGGTGTGTATCCCCGAGCTTTTACCAGGTTTTCGTTGGTAATAAAGAAACAAAAGTCGTTTCCTAGTACTGCTTATATGTGTAGCGTGCATGCTTTCCCGATCGAGCAAGTTAATCGTAAGACAGAGAGAGAGGAAAATTCTGGTGTGCAAATCAGGTTCAGGGCGAGGTTTCAGTCTGCAACTAATGACCACGCAAGTCCGTATATGTCGACGCAGCGTGGGTTTCAGCCGTGGAGGTGTCTATTGGCACATGGGCGCACGGCCGCCGTGCACGGAACCTCCGCCAAAGGCAACGGAGGGGGAAACATTCTGGGCGGCGAGCCGGGCTGTTCGGCACGCAAGCTAGCGGACCAGGGAATTCGTGGACGGCCTAATTCTGGACTGTTGTGCGGGCTGGTCAGTGACGAGCGTTCGGTTCAACTGTTCAATTTGACAATCTACGCGGAGTTGATTGATTTTTGGTTGATTGGACTTGATGTATGCGTACACTCAACAGCTAGCATGGCACTAGCAGTAGCGGACGAGTGTTTGATGTCTCTAGGTAATACAAGGTGTTCTTTTTTAACGGTAATACATGTCTTATTTGTATCATAAGAACCCTCAACTTTTGATGGAGTCTAAATTTGGTCCTTCAACCCCAAAATCAGACAACTTGCACCCCCAACTACCGAAATCGAACAAGGTTCGTCCCTGGTCTCGGTTCTGACCGGTTTAGGTACTGAGTCACCCCGTTTTTAATCAGGGCTCACTTAAATTCGCGTAATTTTTTATATTCATGGACTTTTTGAAATTCACACACACACTTTTCAAATCCGCAAAGTTTTTCCAAGGTCGTGTTTTTTTTCAAAAATAAACATACATTTTTCAAATCAGTGAACTATTTTGAAATTTCCATACTTTTTTCAAATTCATTTTTTTAATTTACGTACTTTTTCAAATCTGCGTATTTTTCTAGGTTTGTGTAATTTTATCAAACCAAGTATGTTTTTCAAATCCTTGAACTGTTTTTGAAATTCCCGTACTTGTTTCAAATCCGAATACTTTTTAAAGTTCACGTATTTTTTTCAAATCCGTGTTCCTTTTCCTATCCAGGAACTTTGTTTGAAATTTACGTACTTGTTTCAAGTTGACATAATTGTTTTCAAATCCACATATTTCACGTACTTGTTTCACGTACTTGTTTCTAGGTTTTTGAACCTCCTTCTGGCTCGACTGGTGGCTGCCGTGCGGCCCCCTGAGTGTGGCCTTCCCCGCGCTATACTCGCACACCACGAGCGCCGAGGCCATCGTGTCCCACGTCTGGGGAGGGGGACTCGACCGCGTCTTGGTCCCAAGACACACCCAGGCTGGTGCTCGGGAGCGTGCGGCCCTTCTCGCCATCCTTCCTGAAGCACCCGCGACGCCGGGCGTAGACGAGAGGGTGCTGCCGCTCTGTGGGCACCCGCGGTCCGGCGGGCTTGTCACGAGCCGCACTTACGTCCTCCTAAGCTACGGCGGCCGTCTCTCGCCCCATGCTGCATTCGTCTGGGGGACACGCGCGCCATCGCGGGTGAAATTCTTCTGTTGGCTGCTAGTCCACCGTCGGATCAACACTCGAGATGTCCTCCTCCGGAAAAACATTGTTGATCGCACGGGGGCCGGCTGCCCCGTCTGCTCGGCGGAGGTGGAAACTGCGGACCACCTGGTGTTTGGCTGCCCATTCGTGCGCGAGTTTTGGCGCGCCGTGGGAGGTGTGGTGATCACGGCGGACACATCGGTGGAGCGGCTCTCCGCCCTGGATGTGAGAGCAGCAGTTGGAGACGTCTCTCCGGGCACCTTCATCCTCCTTTGCTGCTGGCACCTATGGAAGCATCGGAACGGTGTGGTTTTCCAAGCTATGGTGCCGTCCCTAGACCGGGTACTAAGCTGCTGTCGCGAGGATGCTGTTCTTTGGCGGGAGCGGCTACGTCCATGGGATCGCGAGGATATTGATGCATGGGTGCGTGCGTTGATGCGGTGATCTAGTCTAGGCTCTGTTGGATTCCCCCTTCTAAGTGTGCGTTGCTGTTTGTAAAAATGAGGACCTCCCCCCTGTGGTGGTGACTTGGCAATAAAATTCAGGTGGAGGGATCGCTATCCCTCTCCCGGTGACAGTTCAAAAAAAATCCACATATTTTTGCGTAAAAAATATCCAAATCCACGTACTTTTCTGAACTTCGCATAAGTTTTTCAAATTCATGAACACTTTCCAAAAAATATACGCGAACATGAAAAAGTATGTCAATTTTAAAAAATTACATGAATTTGAAAAAACTACATGAACTTTCAAAACATGCGCAGATTTGAAAAAAGTATGCGGATTTGAAAAGGTACACAAATTTTTAAAAAGTTCACGCATTTAAAAAAGTACCAGAATATGAAAACATTACACAGACTTGAAAAAGTACGTGAATTTGAGTCGGCCCCGTCAAAATCAGGGTGGGACAGCACCAAAACTGGTCAAAATCGTGACCAGGGATGAATCTTGTCCGGTTTTGGAGTTGAGGGACCAAATCTAGACTCCGTCAAAAATTAAGAGACGAAAAGTATACTTTTCTCTAAGAACTGTACCTTATAAGAGCATCTCTAAAAAAACCCGTATAATGCCGACCCGCAAATCTTGTTTACAGTTTGCTGAAGATCTGATTTGCAGGGGCGAATTTGTGCGCTGCAAATCAGACCCCGTATATGAAACTGTAAATTTTTAGAAAAGCATTAGTGGGAGAAACTTGCAATGACGTTGATCATACATAGTTCATCATCATACTACATTGATCATACATAGTTCATCATTTATACTACATTGTACTACTTGGGGGGGATCTGCGGGCCGTGCAGCGTACCCGAGCCTACGCTACCAAAATCGACGAGCTCACGGTGGCGACGACGCGGCGGAGGAGCCGGAGGAGCTCAGTCCCCGTCGAAGTCGAGGTCGATGAAGACCTTGGCCTGCTCGGCCTTCATGACGCGCAGGTCTGCCTCCTTGGACGCGAGCACCTGCGACGCCCTGCTCGAGGAAGAACCGCTCGTAGTCGAGCTGGCGGTGGCGGATCGCGTTGGCCTCCTGCTCCTCCCTCGCCGAGCGCTCCATGATGACATGCTCTAGGTGCTCCTCCTGCCCCACGAGAGGTAGTCCTTGGGGCCGATTACTCCTCGACGCCGATGGCGCGTCGGCCTCGAGCTTGACGGCGAGCGGCCCGAGCTCCTCCGGCTCTCTCTTGACCGGAGTGAGCCGCGAGCTCGAGGCACCCGCAGACGAGCTCCCCACAGCAGAGGAGCCGAAGGAGGCGTGGCGGTGGACCGCGAGCTTGCGGCGTTCGAACACCGGCGGCGGCCGGCTCCCGTGGTTGAGCCACCTCCGCCCCCCCCCCCGCTTCCGGCCGCGTTCGCAACATGCATGTGTGCAAAGGGCGATGGGCCCAGACCCTAGCACCATAGGATTTAGACCGGCGTGCTGACCTCTCTGTTGTGCCTAGGTAGGGCTGCGACGTGCTGATATAATTGCTAATCCTAAACAACCTATTGTTCTTGATTTTCTTGCTTGCTTGCATTATGGTCAATACCATAAGGCTAGTAATCTTATGGTCATCCTTTGTCATTATCATTTTGAGTCTGTTGATGCAATATGTTGCGAATGCTCGCAATCCTCAGTCAGATCCTAGAATTCATCCTTCCGGCTCAGACGTCATTTTAACATGTGCTGAATCTCGACCAATCAAATCGCCATGGATTGTACCCCTAAGGCTATTCTACCTATCCATCCCTAATCAGAGCATTGCTTCTGATCCCTTGTCTTGGAATTCATAATTCCTTTGCAATTGAGCTTTGAGTTAGTCAGTTGTTTCTATAATCTGATCTCCTTGCATTCTTTCTCCCTCTGGTTGAATATTGATGCTCACATCAGATCCCTTGCGGACCACCAGACCCCTTTTTCGGATTTTTATCCAACAACATCCTTCATATTCAATAAGCTCGTGAGCCTTTCCTCGGATACGTAATGCTTTTGGTTAATTGTATCCTCTGCTTTCACAAGCATGCTCTACTACCGAGCTTGTGTTATTATTCTTGAAATTTATGATATATGTTCCTAAGATGCCCCGATGGGATGAACCTATGCCTTCCCTAATCTGTGTGAACTCGAAAGTTATGCGGATTATACTCTACTGGCTTTTCGTCAGATAAATTTTTCAATACTACAACTTCATCAAGAGCGAGAAGTAAATTGAAAGGTTATGCATTGTAGAAGTGGGAGTCGACCCTGAACCTTTGTGTTCATGCCCACGGACACGGTGTGGAACTTATCATGGAAGCTTCTTGCAAGGATATTTAATCATTTGAATAATTCTTCCGGTATCGTAAATTGGATCCCTTGCAGTTATGGTCTCGACCATATTTCCTCCTTGATCTCATTCACTGGGTAAGTTAAAATTACTTATCCTCTGCAAATCATTCCCCCGTCCAACCTCTACTCCGATTTACCTTCTGGCATTACACCTAGTACTTGTTACTGGGAAGCTTTATACCCCATCACATCATCACTAGCCTGATCGGCTATATTTTTATCATGACAACTTTTTAACTGTGCTACCTGGTCGTTATGCCCGGAGCAACTTCCAGCGATGAGCTAAGCTTACGTCGATCTTCCTCATCTTAACATTTCATGTCGAACAACAAGCTTGACTTTGAGCTTGTGTCGAATCTGTGGTACTCATAGCCTTTCACTTCATCCTCCCTTTTCTGCTCGAGGGCATCTTCTTAGAATCTCTCGACAAACTTTGTCTTGATCACCGTCACACTTTGGCTTCTTCAGAGATGTCAATTGAATTCATGGCTAGAAATACCATCCTTGCCTCTCGATAATTTGTGTCAGCATCAACAACATTCTTGTCTTCCCGCCAACACAAACTTGATCATATTAATTTTAGAAATACATCCTTTTGGCATGTCGATGGATTGTGGCTCAGCCCGTCGGCCACACCCTCATCTCTTCCCTGCTAAAATTGTATGACTTATTTCCTAAGTTGTTTCCGATGGATCCTTGGTCTATCCAAAGTCCGGCCTTGCTTGAAGACCATGTCAATGCTATCTTGAAGCTTGTCTGTGGTACTCCGATTTTCAACGAGCCCAATGCTAAATGTTTCCTGCTCAATTACCCAAACACCACTTTATGGGCAACGTCATGAAATTCCTCTCCCCTTACCTAAGTGGTTTTCTACCTTCTATCCGGTATTGGATATCATACTCTGCTTGTTCTTGGGAAGGATATACCCCTGAAATATGTGTTTAAGCACATTTTCCTTCCCATTGTTCTGTTTAATCTGATAATCACATTTTCCTTTCCATTGTTCTGTTTAACCTTCTTGAGGTTTATATGATCTAAGAAGTAATACGTCACTGCTTTTATAAACACCTCGATGTACTACTTGGTAAGAATACGCCTGTTACTATTGATGGTGGCATTCCGGTAGCCACCGATGGACGAGAACTTTGCCTATTGGTCCACCTCGTCTTAACGAGCAGGAAAATGGTTCTCTTCGTCCCTCGCCCTTGGTACCAAACTTTGTGGCCAACATAACAGACAGGCTATCCTCTGACCTGCCTTGCTATCATGACCGTGCAAGATGTCACTACTCTTCCTATCTTTAACCCACATGGTGGGCCCATGACCCACAATTCCACAGGATCGAAACCTGACTCTCCTGTACACCATGTTGCCAAAGATATTCCTCGCTCTTGGCTCCGTAAGTAATTCATGAGCCACCTTCCTAGTGATCTATTCTAGTATCAAACGCAATAATTTTTGTTGGTGTTGTTGCTCTGAACCCCTTTTCACCTTTTGATTAGGCATCGAATGATTGCCTGCCCGTTAAAACTTCTCATGGTACCCTCATACTTTGCTCTCGACATTTTATTTAAGTTCAACTCGAGAGATACTTCCGCCTCATTCCCTGATTTGTTCACCAGATAATTAACCCTATAAGGGTCAGTCCTCCCGAGGTTACTCTTTACTTCCCCACTTAAATCTCGGGACGAGATTTCTTGTAGTGGAGGAGATTTGTAACACCCCCAGTGTCATGCTACAGAAACCCTCGGTGATTAAGCTAATCATTTATCCAAATAGTGCTTAATCACCTTTGTCCAATATCCCATTGGAAATTCTAGTCAATTCTAATTCAAGTGAAGTTTGAAGTTGATTAAAAGTTGCCGGAAAAATGTTCATCATCTGTCAAAAATTCCATAACAATTATTTGTTAAGGAACACAACATCACTTTGGTGCAAAGATGAGCATTAGCAATTATATCAGCACCCATTCAGCATTTTTAAATACTATCCTATTTATGAAAAATACCAAATGAATTCCTCGGGTCTCCAAAATAATTGTGGCACTGTCTATGATCACCAGGGATTTAATGGGACACCTCCTAGATTTTTTGCTAAGTGGAATAGTTGGCTAAATAATCCCCTTTCTCTCTCTGTAAATAAAAAAAGGGAAATAGAAAAGGGCCTAGCAACTACTGTGCACTTGTAGCCCATTGCTACAGTGCACAGCCCAGCCCACTCCCCCCGCGGTCGTCCCCTTAGCCTGTTCACCCGACCGAGGCGCGCGCCCGCGTGCTCGCCGCCCGACCGCCTCGCCACCCCGCTGCTCGCGCCGAGGGGATAAGGCCTAGCCTCCTGGCCTCGTCAGCTTCCCACTCGCGCCGCTCTCCTCCCAGATCTCCGCCTCTCCCTCTCCCCTCAGATCCACCTCGCTCTCCGCCATGGCCGAGCGCCTTCCTCGCCGCCGCTCGCAGTAGACGCGACCACCGTCGTCCGTTCGTTGCCCCGACAAGTCCTACAACTCCGCCGTGGTCCTCTGCTTCCACTACGCTGCTGGATCGAGCCCCGGACCACCTCGTATCGCCACATTCTTCTTCTTCTCCGGCTCGGCCACTGCGTCGTCCTCGCCTTCAAGCTACGCCGCCGGTCCTCCCCGAGCCCTCTGCCCAGACCCCATGCTCCCCAGGTGAGCCTCTGCACCCGATGCGCCCTCCCCAGCCTCCTCTGGTAGTCGGTAGCGCCCGTTCCACGCTCACCCGAATGCGCCGCCGCCTGGCCTTGTCGCCGGCGTGGCCACGGTGGCCTTTTGGTCCCGTGCGTGCCACCGTTCCACTTCTTGCGTCGAGTAGGCACCATAGGAACCTCGCGCAGCTCGCTTTGCGCCCCGTAGCACCGTTCCCGTACCTCGCCCGGAGAACCTCGTCGCCAATGAGCTCGATGCGCCCATGTCCGGCCACCGCAGCCTCCGCCACCGTCGCAGATCGCTCCGCCGTCATCTTGCCGTTCGAACAAGACCAGCCACAGCCCCGGAGATGCCCTGTGGGCAAAACCCGAAGCTCACCCGTGCCTCACCGCTACGTGAGAGCTCGCCGAGGCGGCTCCGGCGCCAGCGCTGACCTGGCCTGGGCGGGGCCCACCCCTGGGTCACTGCCTGTGGGCCTTAGGGCCCCAACTGGCCAAGTTGACCTGGTCAACTGTGCTGACTGGGCAGGCCCCAACCACTGACGTGCGGGCCCCACCGCTTAAATAGCTAATTAAAATGGTTTTATAATTAAAAGTAATTAGTTTAGCTAATTAGTCACTGACATGTGAGGCCCAACTGCTAATTAACACCCTCTTCATTTAAAATAACCCACTGTTAGCCCTCAGTCTATGACAGGTGGGACCCACTGGTCAGTTTGACCTAGTCAGCGAGTCTGTTGACTGTTGACGTCGTCAGCACGCCATGCTGATGTCATTTTATCTTTTCTGTTAATTTAAATAAATCCAGAAGATGGTTTAATCTTTAGAAATTCATAGAATTTAAATCGTAACTCGGGTGAAAAAGTTTTATACATGAAAGTTGCTCAGAACGACGAGACGAATCCGAATACGTGGTCCGTTTACCTGTCAGATGCCTCTAACTATCTGAACATGGAACATTCCCCCTCCGGTCATCTATCTGACACAGGTCCAGAATCGGGAAATCTTTCCCGGATGCTATCCCCCTTCACCGGTATCGTGTAGCACCGCGTTAGAACACGTCTAACTCTGCATGTTGTCCTGTTATGCACTTGCTTGCTAGGTATTTACTGTTTCTTCCCCCTCTTCTCTCCGGTAGACCCCGAGACCGCTGCCGCTGTGATCGACTACGTCGATGACGACCCCCTCCTTGCCATAGCAACCAGGCAAGCAAACCCCCCTTGAGCATTCCAATATCGCCCATTTCTTTCCCTCTCATGCTTGCATTAGAACTGCTACTGTTTTCTGTATGATCCTACTCTGATGCATAGCCTGTTGTTGTTACCTGCTTTCATACCTTACCTGCTTATCCTAAACTGCTTAGTATAGGATGGTTAGTGATCCATCAGTGACCCCCACCTTGTCCCAGTTGCCCCGCTTTGTGTTCGATGACTCGATCAACGTGATCGATGCCCAGGGCCCGATACCGCACATCACCCCCCTTAGTTGTACGACTCTATAGAGTTACCATCGAGTGTCAAGGGTGGAACCTCTTACATCACTCCTGATGAGATCTCCGTAGTGTAGCTTTACGGTCGAGGTCATCGAGGGTGATTTCCTCCTTAACCACTTCCGTTACGGCTCTGTCGTGCAACCCATCAAACGTGAACCTCGAGGGTGGATCCTCTTACGTTCACCTTGATGACAACATCGAGTGGAATTCACCGGGGGTGATTCCTTGGGTTTTCCCCTCGGTGTTAGACACACAGTTACTACGGTTACTATGACTTTGCACTGAACCATGTGACTAAAGACGGGTTGACCCTGAGTGGTACCCGCGCGAGCTTAATTGCGAGTGATGTGGAGTCGGGTTGACCTAGAAGGTGCCCGCGAGATACTTACGAGGTGTGGCCGGGCATTCTTAGCCCTTGCCGCAAGTACTCGAGGGGGGGGGGGGGGGGGGCGACGGGGTCACATCGATCATGAGTCTCTGCTCGTTACCGCGCGTTCCTAATCCGCTATGATTTGGATATTTGATCTGAGGGGCCTCTGGCCTATACGCACTAACCATCTACGCGGGGACAGTTATGGGCACTCGACGTCATGGTATCAGCCGAAGCCTTCGTGACGTCAGCGACTGAGCGGCGCGCGCCGGATTGGACCGTAAGCCTGCTCTTGTATTAAGGAGGCTAGTTCTGCTTCCGGCCGCGTTCGCAATGTGCAGGTGTGTAAAGGGCGATGGGCCCAGACCCCTGCGCCATAGGATTTAGACCGACGTGCTGACCTCTCTGTTGTGCCTAGGTAGGGCTGCGATGTGTTGATCTTCCGATGCCGGGCATGACCCAGGAAAGTGTGTCCGGCCGGAGTTAATCGAGCATGGTGGGTAAGTTGGTGCACCCCTGCAGGGAAGAAAACAACTATCGATAGCCTGTCCTACGGTAACGGACACTTGGAGTTGTATCCCGATCGATACAACTAGAACTGGATACTTGAGATGAGACATGTAGATGAGACTTGGATATGAGATGATGACTGGATAGTATGGCTCTGGGATTGCTTTCTCGCAGGGAGTCGAGAAAGGATCTCTGGCCGAGGTTGATAACATTTCTGCTTCTTTACTTTATACTACACTACTTCCTCCTGTTGCTGCAAGATGGTGGTTTCCAGAAGATGCTAGTCTTTGATAGGACTAGGCCTTCTCTCTATTCTGGCATTCTGCAGTTTAGTCCACAAATGCAACCCATTCGTTTGATACAGATGCATACTTAGTTTAGATCTGAAGTAAGTCTTGCGAGTACTTTGGACGAGTAATCACGGTTGCTTTGCTACTTATTTTCCCCCATACCTGATTGTTGCGACCAGATGACGGATCCCAGGAGCCAGACGACGCCACCGATGACTACTACTACCCGGAGGATGCCTACTACTACGTGAATACCACTGACGATTTGGAGTAGTTAGGAGGCTCCCAGGCAGGAGGCCTTGCCTTTTCGATCGTTGTTGCTTTTTGTGCTAGCCTTCTTAAGGCAATCTTGTCTAACTTATGTCTGTACTCAGATATTGTTGCTTCCGCCGACTCTTGTGTATTCGAGCTTATGTATTCAAGCCCTCGAGGCCCCTGGCTTGTAATATAAAGCTTGTATTATTTTCATTTGTGTCTAGAGTTGTGTTGTGATATCTTCCCGTGAGTCCTTGATCTTGATCGTACACATTTGCGTGTATGATTAGTGTACGATTGAATCGAGGGCGTCACAAGTTGGTATAAGAGCCGACTGCCTGTAGGAATCCCCTTCCAAACTCCTTGGCGGAAGTTGAGTCTAGTCAGTGAAAACTGTTTTACTAACATGGCTGTGTGGCATACGGCCCCACGTCGCCATTGCGAGGTATTAGGATCTTTTACTCCTCATCTATACTCTGGGACTCTGATCTCTCTTCCTTTTGGGTTAAATTTTTACTAACTTGACATTAGGTTCTCGTAACCACTTCATCCCGAAGAGCCCCTTCACCACAGATGACCGACTGTTTCATCAGAAGACTCTGAAGGTACTCCTCGATGAGTCCCGAGACCCTGTGCCCACTTCTTTGCAGCTCCCTACCACCGATATATCCTTATGGATAACTATATACACTTTTCATTCATACAATCATTCCTTGTTGCTCTTGTTATTACAAGATGCCCTGAACTGCTCTCCTTTGTTCCGAGAATCCTTTGAGCTTACTGCCTTGCAGTTCACATCTGAATACCCCTACGGATAACCTTGTGCACCTATCGAGTATCCGCTCATCCTCAGTTGACTCATGTACTTCACAAAAGTCTTCGTAATACCATTCGTTCTTGTGAAAATCCTCAACAACCTATTGTTCTTGATTTTCTTGCTTGCTTGCATTATGGTCAATACCATAAGGCTAGTAATCTTATGGTCAGCCTTTGTCATTATCATTTTGAGTCTGTTGATGCAATATGTTGCGAATGCTCGCAATCCTCAGTCAGATCCTAGAATTCATCCTTCCGTCTCAAACGTCATTTTAACATGTCCTGAATCTCGACCAATCAAATTGCCATGGATTGTACCCCTAAGGCTATTCTACCTATCCATCCCTAATCAGAGCATTGCTTCTGATCCCTTGTCTTGGAATTCATAATTCCTTTGCAATTGAGCTTTGAGTTAGTCAGTTGTTTCTATAATCTGATCTTCTTGCATTCTTTCTCCCTCTGGTTGAATATTGATGCTCACATCAGATCCCTTGCGGACCACCAGACCCCTTTTTCGGATTTTTATCCAACAACATCCTTCATATTCAATAAGCTCGTGAGCCTTTCCTCGGATACGTAATGCTTTTGGTTAATTGTATCCTCTGCTTTCACAAGCATGCTCTACTACCGAGCTTGTGTTATTATTCTTGAAATTTATGATATATGTTCCTAAGATGCCCCGATGGGATGAACCTATGCCTTCCCTAATCTGTGTGAACTCGAAAGTTATGCGGATCATACTCTACTGGCTTTTCGTCAGATAAATTTTTCAATACTACAACTTCATCAAGAGCGAGAAGTAAATTGAAAGGTTATGCATTGTAGAAGTGGGAGTCGACCCTGAACCTTTGTGTTCATGCCCACGGACACGGTGTGGAACTTATCATGGAAGCTTCTTGCAAGGATATTTAATCATTTGAATAATTCTTCCGGTATCGTAAATTGGATCCCTTGCAGTTATGGTCTCGACCATATTTCCTCCTTGATCTCATTCACTGGGTAAGTTAAAATTACTTATCCTCTGCAAATCATTCCCCCGTCCAACCTCTACTCCGATTTACCTTCTGGCATTACACCTAGTACTTGTTACTCGGAAGCTTTATACCCCATCACATCATCACTAGCCTGATCGGCTATATTTTTATCATGACAACTTTTTAACTGTGCTACCTGGTCCTTATGCCCGGAGCAACTTCCGACGATGAGCTAAGCTTATGTCGATCTTCCTCATCTTAACATTTCATGTCGAACAACAAGCTTGACTTTGAGCTTGTGTCGAATCTGTGGTACTCATAGCCTTTCACTTCATCCTCCCTTTTCTGCTCGAGGGCATCTTCTTAGAATCTCTCAACAAACTTTGTCTTGATCACCGTCACACTTTGGCTTCTTCAGAGATGTCAATTGAATTCATGGCTAGAAATACCATCCTTGCCTCTTCTCTTCCCTGCTAAAATTGTATGACTTATTTTCTAAGTTGTTTCCGATGGATCCTTGGTGTATCCAAAGTCCGACCTTGCTTGAAGACCATGTCAATGCTATCTCGAAGCTTGTCTGTGGTACTCCGATTTCCAACGAGCCCAATGCTAAATGTTTCCTGCTTAATTACCCAAACACCACTTTATGCGTAACGTCATGAAATTCCTCCCCCCTTACCTAAGTGGTTTTCTACCTTCTATCCGGTATTGGATATCATACTCTGCTTGTTTTGGGAAGGATATACCCCTGAAATATGTGTTTAAGCAAATTTTCCTTCCCATTGTTCTGTTTAATCTGATAATCACATTTTCCTTTCCATTGTTCTGTTTAACCTTCTTGAGGTTTATATGATCTAAGAAGTAATACGTCACTGCTTTTATAAACACCTCGATGTACTACTTGGTCAGAATACGCCTGTTACTATTGATGGTGGCATTCCGGTAGCCACCGATGGACGAGAACTTTGCCTATTGGTCCACCTCGTCTTAACGAGCAGGAAAATGGTTCTCTTCGTCCCTCGCCCTTGGTACCAAACTTTGTGGCCAACATAACAGACAGGCTATCCTCTGACCTGCCTTGCTATCATGACCATGCAAGATGTCACTACTCTTCCTATATTTAACCCACATGGTGGGCCCATGACCCACAATTCCACAGGATCGAAACCTGACTCTCCTGTACACCATGTTGCCAAAGATATTCCTTGCTCTTGGCTCCATAAGTAATTCATGAGCCACCTTCCTAGTGATCTATTCTAGTATCAGAAGCAATAATTTTGTTGGTGTTGTTGCTCTGAACCCCTTTTCACCTTTTGATTTGGCATCGAATGATTGCCTGCCCGTTAAAACTTCTCATGGTACCCTCATACTTTGCTCTCGACATTTTATTTAAGTTCAACTCGAGAGATACTTCCGCCTCATTCCCTGATTTGTTCACCAGATAATTAACCCTATAAGGGTCAGTCCTCCCGAGGTTACTCTTTACTTCCCCACTTAAATCTCGGGACGAGATTTCTTGTAGTGGAGGAGATTTGTAACACCCCCAATGTCATGCTACAGTAACCCTCGGTGATTAAGCTAATCATTTATCCAAACAGTGCTTAATCACCTTTGTCCAATATCCCATTGGAAATTCCAGTCAATTCTAATTCAAGTGCAGTTTGAAGTTGATTAAAAGTTGCCGGAAAAATGTTCATCATCTGTCAAAAATTCCATAACAATTATTTGTTAAGGAACACAACATCACTTTGGTGCAAAGATGAGCATTAGCAATTATATCAGCACCAATTCAGCATTTTTAAATGCTATCCTATTTATGAAAAATACCAAATGAATTCCTCGGGTCTCCAAAATAATTGTGGCACTGTCTATGATCACCAGGGATTTAATGGGACACCTCCTAAAATTTTTGCTAAGTGGAATAGTTGGCCAAATAATCCCCTTTCTCTCTCTATAAATGAAAAAAGGGAAATAGAAAAGGGCCTAGCTACTAATGTGCACTTGTAGCCCATTGCTACAGTGCACAACTCAGTCGACTCCCCCCCGCGGTCGTCCCCTTAGCCTGTTCACCCGACCGAGGCGCGCGCCCGCGTGCTCGCCGCCCGACCGCCTCGCCACCCCGCTGCTTGCGCCGAGGGGATAAGGCCTAGCCTCCTGGCCTCGTCAGCCTCCCACTCGCGCCGCTCTCCTCCCAGATCTCCGCCTCTCCCTCTCCCCTCAGATCCACCTCGCTCTCCGCCATGGCCGAGCGCCTTCCTCGCCGCCACTCGCAGTAGACGCGACCACCGTCGTCCGTTCGTTGCCCCGACAAGTCCTAAAACTCCGCCGTGGTCCTCTGCTTCCACTACGCTGCTGGATCGAGCCCCGGACCCCCTCGTATCGCCACATTCTTCTTCTTCTCCTTCTCGGCCACTGCGTCATCCTCGCCTTCGAGCTACGCCGCCGGTCCTCCCCGAGCCCTCTGCCCAGACCCCACGCTCCCCCCGTGAGCCTCTGCACCCGATGCGCCCTCCCCAGCCTCCTCTGGTAGTCGATAGCGCCCGTTCCATGCTCACCTGAATGTGCCGCCACCTGGCCTTGTCGCCGGCGTGGCCACGATGGCCTTTTGGTCCCGTGCGTGCCACCGTTCCACTTCTTGCGTCGAGTAGGCACCGTAGGAACCTCGCGCAGCTCGCTTTGTGCCCCGTAGCACCGTTCCCGTACCTCGCCCGGAGAACCTCGTCGCCGATGAGCTTGATGCGCCCATGTCCGGCCACCGCAGCCTCCGCCACCGTCACAGATCGCTCCGCTGTCATCTTGCCGTTCGAACAAGACCAGCCACAGCCTCGGAGATGCCCTGTGGGCGAAACCCGAAGCTCACCCGTGCCTCACCGCTGCGTGAGAGCTCGCCGGGGCGGCTCCGGCGTCAGCGCTGACCTGGCCTGGGCGGGGCCCACCCCTGGGTCACTGCCTGTGGGCCTTAGGGCCCCAACTGGCCAAGTTAACCTGGTCAACTATGCTGACTGGGCAGGCCCCAACCACTGACATGCGGGCCCCACCACTTAAATAGCTAATTAAAATGGTTTTATAATTAAAAGTAATTAGTTTAGCTAATTAGTCACTGACATGTGGGGCCCAACTGCTAATTAACACCTTGTTCATTTAAAATAACCCACTATTAGCCCTCAGTCTATGACAGGTGGGACCCACTGGTCAGTTTGACCTAGTCAGCGAGTCTGTTGACTGTTGACGTCATCAGCACGCCATGCTGATGTCATTTTATCTTTTCTATTAATTTAAATAAATCTAGAAAATGGTTTAATCTTTAGAAATTCATAGAATTTAAATCGGAACTCGGATGAAAAAGTTTTATACATAAAAGTTGCTCAGAACGACGAGATGAATCCGAATACGTGGTCCATTTACCTGTCAGGTGCCTCTAACTATCTGAACATGGAACATTCCCCCTCCGGTCATCTGTCTGACACAGGTCCGGAACCGGGAAATATTTCCCGGATGCTATCCCCCTTCACCGGTATCATGTAGCACCGCGTTAGAACACGTCTAACTCTGCATGTTGTCCTGTTATGCACTTGCTTGCTAGGTATTTACTGTTTCTTCCCCCTCTTCTCTCCGGTAGACCCCGAGACCGCTGCCGCTGTGATCGACTACGTCGACGACGACCCCCTCCTTGCCAGAGCAACCAGGCAAGCAAACCCCCCTTGAGCATTCCAATATCGCCCATTTCTTTCCCTCTCATGCTTGCATTAGAACTGCTACTGTTTTCTATATGATCCTACTCTGATGCATAGCCTGTTGTTGTTACCTGCTTTCATACCTTACCTGCTTATCCTCAACTGCTTAGTATAGGATGGTTAGTGATCCATCAATGACCCCCACCTTGTCCTAGTTGCCCCGCTTTATGTTCGATGACTCGATCAACGTGATCGATGCTCAGGGCCCGACACCGCACATCACCTCCCCTTAGTTGTACGACTCTACAGAGTTACCATCGAGTGTCGAGGGTGGAACCTCTTACATCACTCCTGATGAGATCTCGATAGTTTAGCTTTACGGTAGAGGTCATCGAGGGTGATTTCCTCCTTAACCACTTCCGTTACGGCTCTGTCGTGCAACCCATCAAATGTGAACCTCGAGGGTGGATCCTCTTATGTTCACCTTGATGACAACATCGAGTGGAATTCACCGGGGGTGATTCCTCGGGTTTTCCCCTCGGTGTTAGACACACAGTTACTATGGTTACTATGACTTTGCACTGAACCATGTGACTAAAGATGGGTTGACCCTGAGTGGTACCCGCGCGAGCTTAATTGCGAGTGATGTGGAGTCGGGTTGACCTGAAAGGTTCCCGCGATATACTTACGAGGTGTGGCCAGGCATTCTTAGCCCTTGCCGCAAGTACTCGAGACAGGGCGACGGGGTCACATCGATTGTGAGTCTCTGCTCGTTACCGCGTGTTCCTAATCCACTACGATTTGGATATTTGATCTGAGGGGCCTTTGGCCTATACGCACTAACCATCTACGTGGGGACAGTTATGGGCACTCGACGTCGTGGTATCAGCCGAAGCCTTCGTGACGTCAGCGACTGAGCGGCGCGCGCCGGATTGGACCGTAAGCCTGCTCTTGTATTAAGGGGGCTAGTTCTGCTTCCGGCCGCGTTCGCAACGTGCAGGTGTGCAAAGGGCGATGGGCCTAGATCCCTGCGCCATAGGATTTAGACCGGCGTGCAGACCTCTCTGTTGTGCCTAGGTAGGGCTGCGATGTGTTGATCTTCCGAGGCCGGGCATGACCCAGGAAAGTGTGTCCGGCCGGAGTTAATCGAGCGTGGTGGGTAAGTTGGTGCACCCCTGCAGGGAAGAAAACAACTATCGATAGCCTGTCCTACGGTAACGGACACTTGGAGTTGTATCCCGATCGATACAACTAGAACTGGATACTTGAGATGAGACATGGAGATGAGACTTGGATATGAGATGATGACTGGATAGTATGGCTCTGGGATTGCATTCTCGCAGGGAGTCGAGAAAGGATCTCTGGCCGAGGTTGATAACATTTCTGCTACTTTACTTTATACTACACTACTTCCTCCTGTTGCTGCAAGATGGTGGTTTCCAGAAGATGCTAGTCTTCGATAGGACAAGGCCTTCTCTCTATTCTGGCATTCTACAGTTTAGTCCACAGATACAACCCATTTGTTTGATACAGATGCATACTTAGTTTAGATCTGAAGTAAGTCTTGCGAGTACTTTGGATGAGTACTCACGGTTGCTTTGCTACTTCTTTTTCCCCCATACCTGATTGTTGCGACCAGATGACGGATCCTAGGAGCCAGACGACGCCACCGATGACTACTACTACCCGGAGGATGCCTACTACTACGTGAAGACCACTGATGATTTGGAGTAGTTAGGAGGCTCCCAGGCAGGAGGCCTTGCATTTTCGATCGTTGTTGCTTTTTGTGCTAGCCTTCTTAAGGCAATCTTGTCTAACTTATGTCTGTACTCAGATATTGTTGCTTCCGCTGACTCTTGTGTATTCGAGCTTATGTATTCGAGCCCTCGAGGCCCCTGGCTTGTAATATAAAGCTTGTATTATTTTCATTTGTGTCTAGAGTTGTGTTGTGATATCTTCCCGTGAGTCCTTGATCTTGATTGTACACATTTGCGTGTATGATTAGTGTAAGATTGAATCGAGGGCGTCACACATGACTCTGTACCTCTAATTCATCCACCATTTCCATCATTGCTTCAGCCATTAATTGGTTCACAAACATATATTTATTCCGTCGCATTCGAGACAGAGGATACTGAACAGATTCAGATGGCGATTTTGGCAGGCTTGTATTATTGATAGTGGAGAGTGTATTGACCACTGCATCATAACATAAATTAGGACAGGAACCAAACAGATTAATCATGAGTTATTGCCATATTACCTGGCCTAGATTTACTGGAAAGAAACAATGGGGTTGCCTTGCAGTTTTCAGAGTTTGTCTTCTTATCTTCAGCAGCCTGCACAAAATTAACACACTAGCATTGCTATCATTGACCAAGTCAGATAATAGGAAAGCAACATTGACACAATGAACGTTTGGGCAACTAGCCTACACCAAATTAACACAATATGACACAGCTATCATCAGCCAGGTAAGGTAATATGAAAGCAACATTGACACAATGAATGAATGGGCAACTAGAGAAGCACTACAATTCAGTAATGTGCGTGATATGAGATAGCATTCATGCAGCTCAGTACGCAAAACTACCAGGCAGTTTTCCTTACAAAAATCAACATTGGCGCCTTTAACATTTTGCTACAACTAATTTTAGATCAGATAAAGGTTAGATTTAGGCCGATTAACAAAATACATGCTGATGTAAAAATATAGTGATATACAACAGGTACTTGCATCAGCACTGGAGCACAGAGAATTCCCGCAAGATATTTTCCTCGAATACGATCCCAATGGAGGAAGTCTTGTATCGTTTAACCTTATTTTCTAAAAGAGAGACGGGTAAGAAACATGTAGAAAATATGATCAGAATGCTATAAAATTTCATAATGCGAGGATACGCACACGCTTCTTAGAATGGAGTTGACATTCTTTTGCTGGACTGGAGCGGACTAGTTCTTTGGCCATTGGAATCTGCTTATTATCGGTGGTAGTTGGGTTTCTCTGTGCTGGACTAGTATCTATGAAATATGGAGTTGGTTTATTATGTCCTGGTGTTTGGATCTTTTGCAAAGACCTGGTTTGTAACCCTTTAGATTCTAACATAGCCATCTTCCCCTTGCATGCCTTATATAGAAGAATGGTGATTCAGTTATAAAACATGCCACAACAGAGATGGAATAGGTACTGAAGAATAGAAAGGCATGACATATTGACATGTATTCACTCCATCCGGAAATAAATGGATGGGTCTAGGCGTATTTCAGTTCTAGATACATCTAGTTTTATCCATTTCTGCGATATTTAATCCGGACGGAGGGAGTATGATGTAAGAGCTAGGGATACGACAGGACAACACAGTAAAAAAAACACTGAAAAACCCACTGCAGAACCAAAGTATTCAAACCCACTGATATGAGATAGTACACTCATGCAACTCAAGATGCAAAACTACCAGGCAGTTTTCCTTGCAAAAATCAACATTGTGGCCTTTAATCATACATTTTGCTACAACTAAATTTAGATCAGATAAAGGTTGGATTCACACCGATTAACAAAATACATGCTGATGTAAAAATATAGTGATATACAACAGGTACTCACATCTACATTGGAGCACAGAGAATTCCTGCAAGAATCTTTCCTCATAAACGATACCATTGTAGAAAATCTTCTATCTGTTAAGCTTATTTTCTAAAAGAGAGATGGGTAAGAAACATGTAGAAAATGTGATCAGCATGCTATAAAATTTCATGATGCAAGGATACGCACACGCTTCTTAGAATTGAGTTGACATATTTTTGCTGGACTGGAGCGGACTAGTTCTTTGGCCACTGGAATCTGCTTATTATCAGTAGGAGTTGAGTTTCTCTGTGCTGGAGTAGTATCTATAAAAACTGGAGTTGGTTTATTATCTCCTGGCATTTGGATCTTTTGCAAAGGCCTTGTTTGTAACCCTTCAGATTCTAACATAGTCGTATTCCCCTTGCATGCCTTGTATAGAAGAATGGTGCTTTAATTATAAAACATGCGGCAGCAGAGAGATGGAATAGGTACTGAAGAATAGAAAGGCATGACATATTGACATGTATTCCCTCCATTCGGAAAAAAATGGATGGGTCTAGGCGTATTTCAGTTCTAGATACATCCTTTTTTATCCATTTCGGCAACATGTAATCCGGACGGAGGGAGTATGGTGTAAGAGCTAGGGATACGACAGGACAACACAGCAAAAAACACTAGTTGGATGTAAAACTGTATGCTAGCGGAATACGTACAGAAATAACTAAGGCAACATACACGTGTATGATTGGGAAAATAAGATGGCATTGCAACAGAGCACTAGAACAACACTTTAATGTAAAAAAACATGGTATGGTAGACAGATGAAGTACATACTAATGAATAACAATGCATAAGATATTCAGAAGCATGATGTCCAAATTAAGCAGATGACATTGCGATAGAGTAGAATGACAGTACTTGAATTTGAAAACATGTTATCATGAATGGAATAGGTACTGAAAAACAGGAAGGCATGACATATTTACATGCATGATTAGCATGCTAAGCACATGACATTGCAACAGACTAGATACACTCCAGGACATTATATGCATGTTGTACCCATATCACAGGCTAAGTTAGAGCAAGGACCTTGTGGGGTGAAGAGGATTCATCATCTTTCTGCAAGTCTTCTGAAGAACTGCCTTTACATGTTCCATCATATTGGGTATCATTGACATCAAGTTTATTGGCCTTTACATTGCTCCGTGAGGTTCTTATGGGTATATCAGTGTGTGCAATTATATCTGACATGCATAGAAGACAACTAGTAGTTAGATTTATGTAATGAGTGCCTGTAGGAGACGACATAAATAGTAGGACTGAGGTTAACTAGCAGCAACAAGTCACATAAACTAAAGGGAGAACACAGATGAAAGCTACAGAATATGTACCATTTGTACTCGAGATTAACTAGATGGCACACAAAAGTATTAAAGAACAACATAGGAAATACTAGAAGTGGTATAATACTATAATCACCAGCCTGTGGGATAGCATTGGCTGATGGATGATAACTATGGAACAATGTTACTTAAGAACAAGTATCTTAGCTGAACTATGGAACAACGTTAACTCCTGAACAAGACCCATAAGAGATTGATACGTCTCCGTCGTATCTATAATTTTTTATTGTTCCATGCCAATATTATTCAACTTTCATATACTTTTTGGCAACTTTTTATACTATTTTTGGGACTAACATATTGATCCAGTGCCCAGTGACAGTTCCTGTTTGTTGCATGTTTTTTGTTTCACAGAAAACCCATACCAAACGGAATAAAAACTGACGAAGATTTATTTTGGAATATTTATGAATTTTGGGAAGTGGAATCATCGGGAGACGATGCCCGAGGGGGGCACGAGGTAGGGGGCGCGCCCCAGGGTGTCAGGCGCGCCCCTGACCCTCGTGGCCACCCCGTAAGGCGGTTGATGCCCTTCTTTCGCCACAAGAAAGCTAATTTCCGAATAGAGATCGTGTTAAAATTTCAGCCCAATCGGAGTTACGGATCTCCGGGAATATAAGAAACGGTGAAAGGGAAGAATCTGAGAACGCAGAAACAAAGAGAGACAGAGAGACAGATCCAATCTCGGAGGGTCTCTTGCCCCTCCCGTGCCATGGAGGCCATGGAACAGAGGGGAAACCCTTCTCCCATCTAGGGAGGAGGTCAAAGAAGAAGAAGAAGGAGGGGGGCTCTCTCCCCCTCGCTTCCGGTGGCGCCGGAACACCGCCAGGGGCCATCATCATCACCGCGATCTACACCAACACCTCCGCCATCTTCACCAACATCTCCATCACCTTCCCCCCTCTATCTACAGTGGTCCACCCTCCCGCAACCCGCTGTACCCTCTACTTGAACATGGTGCTTTATGCTTCATATTATTATCCAATGATGTGTTGCCATCCTATGATGTCTGAGTAGATTTTCGTTGTCCTATCGGTGGTTGATGAATTGCTATGATTTATTTAATTTGCTTGTGGTTATGTTGCTGTCCTTTGGTGACCATCATATGATTGCGCGCGTGGATCACACCCTAGGGTTAGTTGTATGTTGATAGGACTATGTATTGGAGGGCAAGAGTGACAGAAGCTTCAACCTAGCATAGAAATTGATGCATACGAGATTGAAGGGGGACCAATGTATCTTAATGCTATGGTTGGGTTTTACCTTAATGAACATTAGTAGTTGCGGATGCTTGCTAATAGTTCCAATCATAAGTGCATAGAATTCCAAGTCAGGGATGACATGCTAGCAGTGGCCTCTCCCACATAATACTTGCTATCGGTCTAGTAAAGTAGTCAATTGCTTAAGGGACAATTTCGCAACTCCTACCACCACTTTTCCACACTCGCTATATTTACTTTAGTTGCTTCTTTACCTTAATAGCCCCTAGTTTTATTTTCGTGCTCTTTACTTTCTTGCAAGCCTTTCCGAAAACACCTACAAAGTACTTCTAGTTTCATACTTGTTCTAGGTAAAGCGAACGTCAAGCATGCGTAGAGTTGTATCGGTGGTCGATAGAACTTGAGGGAATATTTGTTCTACCTTTAGCTCCTCGTTGGGTTCGACACTCTTACTTATCGAAAACTGTTGCGATCCCCTATACTTGTGGGTTATCAGAGATCAGCATGAATATACAGTGAAATGTGATGATCTATTTTCCATGCTTAGATGAATAACAAAGCCATAAATGTTGCACACAAGTAAGATGAGGGTACAACCTATCTGGCTGCCATCCATAGGAGTGAGCATCACGTGCTGACTTGTCGATGGCCCTGCAGTTGTTGTGGCTGTGCATGTCGGGCATGCGCATTCGATGCAGGGAACTATTGAGTGGGGACTATAGCTCCCTTCTGGTGTATGCTTCCCTTGTTGGAGCAGCTGCGGTGAGTCGGAAGACGGTGTGTCTAAAGATGCAGATAATGCATAATGTTAAGAACGACATATCTCTTTGATCTGAAGAAATACACTAAGAGATCAACAGCAAGGTACGAGAGTGGTCACACATCTGTTGACTGAAGACTAAATTGGGGTCACACGATTTTATTTTATTTTGGTACTGTCCGATCTACGCCGGATGGCTGGCCGTCTTGTGCCTCCCGGCTGACATTGTTCGGAATCTTCCCTGAAGAGCCAGCGACCAACGGCAGAGCAGCCTGCCTCCGCCGTCCGTGGCCCCGGCCAAAACCCCGCTCCCCGCCCCACTGCACTGCCGTGGTTGCGCCGCCCCCGGGCCAATCCACAAAGACTCCTCGTCATCCAGATCTGGCGGCGGCAGTACCTTCAACCCACGCAACTCTAAAAGATATCCATCTAAGCTCTGCTTCCGCGGCGAACTTTGTGGCCCCGCACCCTTACGTTAGACACCAGCCAATCGGCAGCCTAGGAGCTCCGCCGCCTCGAGGGGTGCTGCTTCCCATTGCAAATTGGTTGGCCCAGAATAAAAATTTAGACAATTGACACCTAAATAAAGTGATTTGAGATGAGGGTGCGACCTATCTGGCGGCATGGTGAAGTAGGCAGGTCCAGCTGCTGAGTCGGTGAGGTCGGCGCGGTTGCGGTGGCGACCGGCGACAGGGAAAGAGCGATGTCACGACGGTCGACGGCTACGTCGAAGCAGCGCCAGGACTCTGGACGGATCCGAAGTTGGAGCCGCTCCGGCACCGTGAACAACGACGGGGGTGAATCGGCTCTAGTACGGTTCACGCGGCCGTCGTCGAGGCAGCACCAGTAGCACGGAGTAAGAGGCACAAGGCCCAGTGCACGACGGCAATTGGACAACGTCTCCGGCATTAGGGAGGAGGGCGGCTGTGAAATTGGTGCGGTGGGGGCGCCGTGGAGGTGGGGCTGAGGTTTCACGGCTCAGGAGAAGGGAGCTTCCTGGGGAGAAGGTGATTTGGCGCCCACGAGGTATGAATGGGGGCGGGCAGGGGAAATTGGGAGGGGAGTGGAACCATGTCTTACGGACGCATTTGTCTGAGATGTGAGGGGGAGTTACAGTTCTACCCTTACCTATAGGCTTCTTGGCTCGGGTCTGTGTACTGAGGGCCGGGGATAGTAGAGTAACTTTGCTTCTCTGGGCGGGAGCGATTTCGGGCGAGGAGGGCGTGTTTTGAACTATAGTGGGCGCGGCGATTTCGGGTGAGGAGAGCGTGTTTTGAAATAGTGGGCGCGAGCTATTTCGGGCGAGGAGAGCGTGTTTTGCCGACCATGGTTTATGAATTATTCGGCACATGTCATTTCGGCCGAGGAGAAGGCACGCTTGGATGAAGTTACGGACCTACCCATGATGTACAATGGGCCAATTGATGCGTGTCCCACATAGGACGGTAATTTCACATCTCCCATTTATTTGCTCAGGCGAATTCCACCGAGCAGAGAGGATGTTTAATGGTTTGTTCAAATTTTGGGAGAACGAGCATCCACGCCTACCTTACCAAGTCGATTCGGATCAAATTTTAAAATATTAGCTTGCCACTTCTTTTTTAGATGGAGAGATGATGCTCGGGAGTAATGTGTTTTTACATGCTCGTTGCTAGCGATTTACTATCTGACAAATAGTTGACCCACTCAAAAACGTAAATCAAACCCAAAATCAAATATCTCGATTCAATGAAATAGCTCGTTCAGTAGGTCAAAATAGTGAACTAAATCCAAAATTGAACACCTCAATCGAGTAGCATGTTGTACAGTATTATAGTACTCCATGAACATGTTGAAAGTCAAATTAATGAACTTGTTTGATATACGCATATATCCGTTCATGTGTGGATTGCAGACAACATGTTCTCCAATTTAAATATTTGAATGCAAGTTTATATCGAAACATGGTTTATATCAGTCTTTGATGCATAAAACGCGACCTACCCCTCTCCCGGACTCCTGTTCTCTCTCTCTCTCTCTCTCGTCGACAATCTTCAATTCTGTCGCACGCATCTGACACAAAAACCTTGTTCGTCCCTCTACATTTCTCTCCATCTCTCTCTCTCTCTCTTTGTGTGTGTGTGTGTGGGGGGGGGGGTCTTTCTAGTTCGCATGCATATATACACCATCTATAGGTCTCTCTCACACACTATGTATGATACTGTAGCTAGTCCAAGCTAGATATCTTGGGTGCACTCATCGTACACACACAAATTACTTGGCTCTTTGCGTGTAACTCTCTCACGCACCACTATGTCGTCTCGGAGCTCTTCCGCCCTCTCTCAAACTCTCCATCCACCTGGGTCACACATACACATGCATATCTCACTCGCACTCGATAGGCCCATCTAAAACTCTATCTCTGCCCCTCGTTCTCTCTCCATCTCACACGCGCGCACACACAATCTCATGCCCAGCTAGCCAAGTATGATGGTCTCTCACTCAATTGTAGGCACACGCAGTCCCCCCTATATGTATATGACTAGCTAATCTTAGTCTCCATCACAAACATGTGCATGGTCTATCTCGATTTCTCTCGGGGCATCTTTCTATCGCGCACACACTCCCTCGATCTCCCACCCATATAGTCCCCTCACGATCTCGACGGGATCTCTCTATCACAAACACACCCTCTCTCCCTCCCCATGCGTCCATGCCATCCATGTGTCCCTCTCGACCTTTGTTCCTTGTTGGCCACACCTCTATTGGACATGTGCTACAGGGGTGTCTCTATCCGTTGCAAACAATCACACACTAGCCATCTTCGTGTATCTCCTCGCCTCGCTTTTCCATCTCGGAGATGCATGCGTGATATGTTCGCATAAGAAACGAAAAAACACACACTCTCTCTCTAATTTATCGTTTGTTGTCACTTTCTCTTTCACACACATACTCTTTTTGCACACTTACTCATTCTCCTTCACACGCACTTGATCTGTCTCGACTGAGGCACTCTCCTCGGTCCATAGATATAGATTTATTGAAAAGTCAAATATCACAAAGTTTGACCATGTACGTGGAGAAAAAGAATTACATCTAGTACGGCAAACATATACCATTAGATTCACCATGAGATGTAGTTTTGTATGATGTATCTTTGGTATTGTAGATATAAATAACATTTGTGTAAACCTGATCAAAGTTTCCAAAGTTTGACTTCTAAAAAATTTACATGCACTGCATTATCGAGCAGATGGAATATCTCTTTCCCCCTCTCAGCTATCTGACGCACCACTCAGCCTTATCGGGGCTCCTCAATCTCTCTCAAACTTTATTGGCCAGTTTGATTCGTGACCTGACCTGCATGCCTTGATGGCCGGTACTGCCTGGTGTGGACATGAGATGTAAAATATTTCTGCCTGGCCAGGCTTGTGTGGTGCTGAAGCATTTGGTTCATGCCTGGGCCAGGCAAATCATCAACGTCCCATCAATCAATCCATGCATCAATTATTTAATACTAATATCCATCCATGTTGCTGTTAGCCTCGTGGCCACACAACCAGGCACGACCAGGCGTTTGAAATCGGTCGCCTGGGCCAGTCTACTTGCAGTGTCTGGAGCTCAGCCAGGCTAATTAAAGTCCAAGGGAACCCAGGCCAGGCGGGCTTTCTTTTTCACAGGGTAGCAACCAAACAAGCGTGCATGAAATCCAGCCACAAGCCCAGACCAGGCAAAAGATGCTCAGGACGCAAGCCAAACTGGCCTTATATCTCCCTGGTTCACACATACACATGTCTCGCTCGCGCTATACATATGGACCCATCCAACACTCTCAGCCCTTGTTCTCTCTCCATGTGACATGCACCCCCTAAGTACCATAATCCCTCAATCCATCATAGGCGCAAGCACCCCCCTCCTAAGTATGATTATCTCTTACTAGCCAACAGGAACACACATATTGTCTCCTTCCATCTATATGTCTATCTCGATATCTCTCGGGGCATCTTCTATCGCACACACACCTTGTCACTCGATCTCCCACCCATGTAGTCCCATCACGATCTCTAGGGGATCTCTCTATGACAAACATACACTCTCTCCTCCCCATGTCTGCATTTTCTCCGTACGTCTCGCTCGACCTCTCTCCCTTGTTTGTCAGACCCCTCTTGGCCACGTGCTAGGGGTCTTGCTCTCTCGGTTCCAAACAACCACACACTATCTCCTCACCTTGCCTCCGTTGTCGAAGATGCATGTGTGATATGTTTGCATAAGACACGCATGCTTTTTCTCTACTTTTATCGTGTGTTGTCCATGTCTCTTTCACACACACACACACACACACACACACACACACTTTTTTCACTCTCTCTCTCTCTCTTGTTAGGGACTCTGTCACGTCCATAAGCATATGGATGTTTTGAAAAGTCAAACCTCAGAAACATTTGACCAGGCATATGTGGAGAAAAACATTTACATCTGGAACGATCATTAGATTCATCACAACATGTACTTACTTCATACTATCATTTATCTTTGGTATTGTAGATATAAGTAATTTCTTTATAAACTTGGTCAAAGTTTCAAAAGTTTGACTTAAAAAATGTTGGAACTACATTATCGAACGGAGGGAGTAGCTCTTTCTCTCTCTCTCTCTGCTATCTCTCACGGGCCTCCCCTCTCACTCGAACTCTCTATATCGATGGATTATACGCTCACTGTGTCAGCGTATAGCTCCGTATATTGTTTAGTTGACCGGTCAACCAATCCACATGCTGCCTTGTCAGCTCGTGTTCTGTATCTTCGTGTGCTGGCCCATGTGGCAGTGGGTGAAAATAAGTAAACTAGAGGCCCATCTGACACGCGGTGAAGTAAACAAAGTTGAAACCACTCGGGGTAGCACCCCGCACGCTAGTAAATTGAGGGCGCATTGAGGACAAACTTCTTGCGCGCGAAGGACGCACTCGCGCACAATTCACCACTACGCGGCGGCATGCACAGAAGGACGCACTCGCGCACACCCAGCACACAACACACACCAGCACACGTGTACACCGGCGTCGCCGCCGGTTGAGATGGACGGCGAGGCAGTCAACAAGCGGAGGCGGCTCGAGCCAAAACCGCATCCGGCGAGCCTGGACTTCATCAGCAGCCTCCCCAACGACACACTCCTCGTCATCATCGGCCTCCTCCCCACCAAATCTGCCATGCGGACCGCCCTGCTCTCCCGGCGGTGGCGCCCCCTCTCGCACTGTGTCCCCCTCAACCTCACTGTTGACAACTGCCTCTACGACGGGGATTGCAAACGCATGGCCGCAGTCTCCAAGATCCTTTCATCGCACCCTGGGCCAGCCAAACGCCTTGACATCCGCATGTTCAGTACCAATTGCAAGGTCCAACCCAAGTTCGACGAGTGGTTCTTATCCCCCGCCCTAGATCAGCTCGAGGAGCTCAGCTTTGAAGCTGGACGATGTCGCTCTCTGTCGCCGTCCGCACTCCTCCTCATGCCAACGCTGCGCCGCGCCAGCTTCAGCTCCTACTATCTTCCCCAGATTAATGCCGCACTCGCTCTTCTTCTCCCTCAACTCAAGCAGCTCGACCTCTTTGACGTTGTCATCTCGAAGAAGGCTATGGAGCACCTGGTCCGCAGTTGTACTGCGCTCGAGTACCTTCGTCTTGAGCAGATCCATGGGTTCATTAGCCTCCACATCGCCTCGGCGAATCTCTGATGGATTTATGTGTCTTGCTGGCCCCGCAACAAGACATCAATTGGGAAGAGATCACTCCAGCTGTTCCACGTTATGGTCATTGAGAATGCGCCTTTCCTTGAGAGATTGCTTGTATCGGATCTAGAAGGTCCAACAAAAATCAGGGTCATTGACGCGCCGAAATTGACAGCGTTGGTGTACTCGTCTGCCAAATTCTCCTGGTCTACTCTTCCAATTTTGTAGTATCAAAATTGGACCATAGATTTAACTGACAAAATGTTAATGCATGTCACTAAGAACTATATCGTTGGATTCGTATTTGAACATAATTTCAAATGGTGTAATTTTTAGTGACATGCATTGGCATTTTCTTAGGTAAATCTATGGTCAAAATTTTATACTAAATACGAGGTAGTATTACAAAAGTGGGCTATGTAGGCGAAAACATGTGCCAAATTCACTTGTGATGCATTTGGCATCGATGCCCCTCCATTGCTCACCTGGTGTCCCAATCTGGATCACCTACTTTGCTCCGGTGCCAAATTAACTCACGCAATGAAAAAACACTACGTGGGAGAGAGAGAGGACTGAGGCAATAAAAACACTTGTTTGGGAGAGTGAGAGGCTGGTGTAGTTGGTTTGATTGATTTGTTTATACATGTGGGTCTGTGTGCATAGCGGTTCCAACTCTCTCACATCGCGAGAGCGGTGCCAAAATCTTTTGATTTGACATTGATGCGTGTTATGTGGCATACTTTTGCGAAATATGGCATCGGCCACATAGTGGAAGGCAACAAATGCCCAAGCTCTTCACGTGCTCCTAGTTAAATGAGAGGAAACAGAAAGAGAGAGAGAGAGTGAAAAAATATCACTAGCCAGCCAACCCTATTGTATGAGCGAATGATATTGGTACCTCTTGATGACACGGCAATCTTATGCAGCCAGCTGCTCTAATATGTTCTCTTCTTTTGCAGATAAAAAAGACCCGAAAGTGAAAAATGTGCTGCACTATAACAATCTCATCGAATGCCTTGATCTCCATCTTACAGAAATTGATTTGATCGACTACCGAGGTAGCACATCTGAGATTAAATTGGCCAGGTTCTTTGTTCTAGAGGCAAGTGTGCTCAAGGTAATGAGGTTTGGCATTCTCTGGCACAACAATGAATGGCGTGCTGATCACCGCAAGCGTCTAAGCCTAAATGACAAAGTCTCCACAGAAGCTGAATTTGTTTTTAAAACATCAAGTGGCCAGAGACTTGAAAACTTATTTGCCCATTAGTGACTTGTCAGGGCGGTGGATTTTAGTTTGTACGATAATGCTGCATCCACCTAAAGTAACGAAAGTTCTTACGTAAACTTCCTAGTAATTCCCTCTTCATAGGTGCAACATTACTCCTAACATTTGTAATATCAGTTTGAAACTTGTAATATTGCCGTGTCCTATTCCTGCATTTTCAAAATCCTGTGAATCAAATAGGTCCTGAGTTGGTGATGATGTTGTGCCTCCCATCTTTCACCAATAGCCGTCGGATCCAGATCTGACACATACAAACCAAGCTTCTCCATTTTTGCAAAAAGATGCCCACACTTGTTCCCTATTTACAAACAACTCCTTGTCTATCACAATCAGCCTCATCTCCTCCCCACCACATCTAGGAGTAGAAGGCCGTGGAAAAATCTGGCGCGATGGCCGTTGCCGGAGCCGTCCACCCCCAATCTTGGTGTTCCGTGCAATGCACAAGCGTCTACACACGGGAAATTATGTCGAACAGGGCTAGTTGTAAGCAGGCTAGCTCTCCAGCCATGATGATAGTGACTGCAGACGGTGAGTCTGACTATGGTATGCCTAACACGGCGCCTATACTCAGGTGTCATCTCCGGCATAGGGTCTTGTCACTTCACTGTGAGGAGCAGCATGTAATAATTTGACCAACGGATATTCACTATGAGGAACTGCCTTTGGGTGAATGACACGTGGCCCCAGGGGGTGGCTGGCCCACCTATCATACAACCAAAGGCAAGTGCAGTAGAGGGCCGAGGAGTAGTATGAAATCATACACACCTACACACGCTAACCTAGGGCTAAGTGATCACTCGAATCGCAAGATCAGTTGACTAGAAGCTATGCTAGACCCATGGAGGCGATGAGCACGAGCATCAGCCGGCTGTGCCAGATGGTCCACGACGCCGGCCTACGGCCTGGCACCGAGGAACGTCTCTAGGTAGTATTGCTTGAGGCCGCCAGGGCGAGGGGCCGCTTGGACGACAGCTTCGTCTCCTTGTTCGAGGAGGTCCTCATCGGTTTCCTCAACAAGTTCACCATCCTCAAGAAGCTTGCGGACAACTTTGACGTAAGCCTCCAGCCGATGCACCCAGGCTCTGCGATGCCCGCCACCCTCAACAGCCACTATGGTAACAACCTCTTCGATGCACTGGTGGCCCTGCGACTGCCCGCCGTCGCGCTGGAGAATATCCACCTCAAGGTCGCGCTCGCCGCGCAGCGCCTGGCGCAGCAAGACACCATCGACATAATCACCCACGTCTACGCGCAAATCGTCCACAAGGACTACTACATGCAAGAGGAGGATGATAGGACGCTGGCCTTCTTGGAGCGCAGGGCAACCTTGGACGGCACTGTTTAGAAGCACATTGAGCTCGCCGCCAACGCCGCTGCTCCTCACACGTCGGTTGGTGACCCGGCGCACTAGGGCGTGAGGATGTCGTTGAACGTTGATGGATCCGTATGTATTTTTATCTTTTTGTCAAATCCATGTAGTAGTATATGATACTACAGTAATTATCTTACCTTTCGCATCAACTTCATAATTTTCGTACGTACTCCATGCATGAACGGCGCCAGAACCAAACTTCTCATTACTCTAGGCAAAATCGTTATTTTCTATCTATCGGTCGCGCCATGGAGCAGAACCAAATTTTACAAGTTACATGTCGGTGTTCTGGGAACCGGGGTCCCCAGACTTGCCTGCCTGCGGCCTACGGCGTGGCTCAAAAGGGGCCCCAGCATGGCCCATCTTCACCAACACAAACCCAAGACCCCCGCGAGGGGCCAAGCCTCGCGGGGCGGACGACGCGGAGCTTCCTCAGGCACGGCCTCGTCAGGCTGGCTCATGAGGAGGCAGAGAAATCAAGGCGGGGTACCTCGTGAGGTGCCCATGACGCAAGCCATGACGACTTAGGGCGCTAGGCGGGTGCCAGCCGCGCAGCGTCCTCCTTTCCTCTTTGGTGCACAGGGGGCAAGCGCAGCCGCGGAGTACCGAGGCATCAGGCAAAGGTTGCCATTTCAGTGCAACGAGACCAAGACTAGGAGGACTACGAGACGAAGGTCACCGTGGAGCCCAAGACGGCGTCATCACCAGAGCTTTGCGCAGACGAAGACTACTTTTGTCAGGATAGCTGATACTTGCTGTCCCCTTTCAAATTAGCCCGCCATTGTTGGCTCCCTTCCCGCTCGATATTTGGGAAGAGGACCAGGGCCTCTATAAATAGGACCAGCCATCCACATAGCAGGGGGTCGGTCGGTTAGAGAGAGAGGGTCTCTGGGGGTAGAGAGATTGGAAGCAGAGAGAGAGAGAAAGAGAAAGGCGACTGAACTCCTCCCAGCAGTTCATCGCCCCGGCCAAGAACAGACCCTCGCGAGGCTATTCTTCCTTGTATTGTTCATCATCATCAGCCCAAGAGGCAATCCACCACACCACACACTGGAGTAGGGTATTACACCGCAACGTTGGCCCGGTCCAGTATAAACCCTGTGTCTCTTGTGTTGTTCTTCCCATAAGTTTAGATCCTAGCATGGCGGAGGGGTGCAGGTAGGTAGAAGGCGAAATCTCTGCGCGCACCCTAGTGTTTGAACCTCAAGGGTCTGCCAGAACCTGAAATCCGACATTTGGCGTGCCAGGTAGGGGTGCGCCGGAATTCGTCTTCCATCACCCCGTTCTCCTCCGACCATCGCGCCCATGTCTGACGCTCGTCGGGCCCGCGTGGAGCGCCGGGCCGTCCTTCCTTCCCGCATCGCCCAGACAGCCCCTGTCGGCGGGCGTCCTCACCGTTCCCCATCACCTGCCGTCAACGCCGCCACCGGCCCGGCAGGGGATGAACAGCAAGCGTCGTCTCAGCATCCATCCGTGCGCCAAGACGGCCGCACCGCAACTCCCTCGCTCGCCCCAGCTGGATCTTCGTCTCGCGCGCTCCGCGCTCCCATGGAGGCTCGAGCTGCGCTCATCGCGGCAAACGAGCTCCTGCGCTACCGCCCCGTCGATGACGTCTACGAAGAATGGCTTGACCGTGTCACCGAGCCCGTCCGTGCCGCAGGGGGCTCTTCCGCGCCGTCCGTTCCACTGCACCGCACACCGCCCCGCGCGGGCGACGAGGCTCTGGCGGCGCCCCAGCCACCTCCTCCTCAAGAAGACGCCATGGCTCCAAGGCGCGTGGCCCCTGGGCGGAACCCGCTCCGTCAGGTGCCAGCGCAGCAAGAATAGAGCTGCCAAGAAGTCCCTCGCCCGCAAGAAGCTGCCCGGGCGCTCCCTGCTCCAGCACGTCACGACCATGCTCCTGCTCCCGCGCGTCAAGACCCCGCGCCGCTCTCAGCTGCAGCGCGTCGGGACATGCAAGACCAGGCTCTCCGTCACCCAAGGCTGCCGCGCCTACACCACCGAACGACGCAGCATCGCATGGCCCGGCAAGTTCAAGCCAGACCTGCCTCCTCGCTACGACGGCACGGCCGACCCTGCGGAGTTCCTCCAGCTCTACGAGCTGGGCATTGAAGCTGCCAACGGAGATGAGAAGGTCATGGCGAACTGGTTTCCCATGGCGCTCAAGGACGGGGCCCGCACCTGGCTCCTGAACCTGGCTCCAGGCACAATCTCCTCCTGGGACGAGATGCGCACCCGCTTCATCGCCAACTTCCAAGGCACCCGCGACCGGCCACCCGCCGTGAGCGACATGCGCCGCATCAAGCAACAGCCCGGGGAGACCCTGCAGAAGTACATCCAGCGCTTCAACAACGCATGCCTCAAGATTCCAAGGTGATTGAGGAGGCCATCATCTCGGCCTTCTCCGATGGCGTGCGCGACATCAAGATGAAGGAGGAGCTGGCGATGCATGAAGACCTGTGCACTTCCTTGGAGCTGTTCAACTTGGCGAACAAGTGCGCCAGGGCTGAGGAAGGGCGTCTCTCCCTCCTCGAGCTGCCTGCCGCAGACCCAGAGGAGAAGAAGCTCAAGGCCAAGGATGTGAAGCGCAAGGGGGCTGCCGTGCTCGCAGCAGAACCGGACACCAAGCGGGGCAGAGATCAGCCCGAACCTCCCAAGGGCAGCCGGTACTGTGTGTACCACGACCTCCACACCCACAACACCAACGAATGTCAAGAACTCCGAGCCGTGCGTGAAGGAAGGATCGGCCGTCGCCCTGACCGTGGTGACCGGGGCTACAGCTGAGGAGGAGGAAGGAACGCAGGACGCTGGGAAGACCGTGGCCCGCGCCAAGGGTGGCGCGATCAACCTCGCGAGGATCGCTGGCAAGACCCGCCTCACGAGGGAGGCTGGAGGGATCAGCCTCGCGAGGATCGCCCGCAAGGCAACGTAGGCCTCCCACCACTGCCGCCGCAGCCAAGGAGAAACGAGGACCGTCACCAGGACGAGGAGGCTGGGGGCTTCCAGGAGCCGCGCGGATCGCCTGCATCTTGGGCGGAGCACAAGCCCCCGCCTCTCAACGCATCTTCAAGCAGTTTGCCCGCAAAGTGAACGCAGTCCTCCCCAGGCTCGAAGCCACGCGCCCTCTCAGGTGGTCGGCATGCGCCATCATGCTCAGCTCAGCAGATCAGCTCAAGTGTGTGGCTACAGCGGAAGTCCTCCCGATGCTTTGTTTCCCAATTATCAGCAACGTGGTGGTCACCAAGATCCTCATCGATGGCGGGGCAGGGCTCAACGTCCTATCCGTGGAGACATTCAACAACCTCCAAGTGCCTTACAGCCAACTTCAGCCAACCAAGCCTTTCTCCAGTATCACCGACGGCTCCACGGTCCCGATTGGGCAGGTCCGCCTCCCTGTCACCTTCGGGGCACGCGACAACTACCGCACCGATCTCATCGATTTCGACGTCGCCCACATTCGCCTACCGTACAACGCCATCCTTGGGTACCCAGCGCTGGCCATGTTCATGGCCGTAACTCACCACGGCTACAACATCCTCAAGATGCCAGGAAGCGGCAGAGTCATCACGGTGCCCTATGAAGAGAAGGACGCGGTGTGTTCCCTGGAGCGAGCCTTTCAGGCCACATCACTAGAAGACCCAGATCGTGGAAGCAGGAGGCCTCCCAAGACCGCCCCCAAGAAGAAGAAGACATCATCCGGCCTGGCCCCTCAGGAGGCAGGCCCCTCCGGGCCCGCACCTGCCCAGGGGGAACCTCCCTCCATCGCATAGGAAAGCGCGCCCAGCGCCCTCCTCAGGAAGGGCACGGGGGCTCTCCCCTGGAGGGCCGCCGACCTAGCTAGGGTCACGAGGGAGGCGCTTGGGCACCACCTGGAGGCATGTTTCGAAGCACGTTTCCCTCAAGAAGGAGCAAGGCAAGGGGATCCAAACCCTCCGGAGTTCGTCAGCAAGGCCATTCAGGAGCTACAGGAGTCAAGAGTCATGAGAGGCGGCCGTCGCCTACCAGCAGTGGCCCCCCATCCAGGCGAGGATGGCGGGCTGCGCGTCTGCATCGATGTACCAGGGCTCAACCAAGTCTCCTCCCTGGAGCGCCTCTGGCCCTCGCGAGTGGGGCGCTACGGAGGCCCACCCCACAGCTACGTTCGCATGCTTTACGGCTTGCCGAGCGCGGCTGACATGTACCAGCGCCTCATGAGGGGCATCGCGGAGGCACGAGAGGCCAGGCGTTCCGCAGCCCTGGCAGAGATGGAGATGGCCTGTGAGGAGCCGCCAGCGCCTCCGGAGCCTCCCGAGGCCTCTGGGCCTGGGGGCTCGTGAGGATCGGCTCCCGTAGCCCACCGAGTCTGCTACACCAACACTCCTTCGTCCTCAACATCATCAGGTGACATCTCTCTAGTTTCACTTCCAACTGGGAGCGCCCCCCAGGGTTGCATTATTCCCAGGCCACGTGGGTCCGTCCTTGCGGCGTGTATCCCTTTTTATTTCGCGTCGTTAGCTTACCTTGTTGGGGCGCCCCTCGGGCTGCATGACCCGCCAAGTCGCTCGGGCCAGGCCCGGTGATGCCCACATTCCCAGCATCTATTTGAACGAATCCACTCCTTCGCGGCTAATGTGTTTTACCTAGTTGCCTGCTCAGCTGACGCCAACTAACGAAGCTGCTCCCAAATGGCACGACGCTTGCGCATGGGTCCGTCCCTGCAACACCGACAAACCTGGATGGCTGAGCTCTGGCCGCGGCAGCCCCGCATAGTGTCACCTCGTCAAGCCTTCAGTGCCTCGCTACTCCTCGGAAGCAACCAACGGCTGACTATCGATTGTTGTGGCAACCCCTTGTTTTCTCTATGCTGGACCTGCAGGACCTCCTGAAGGAGCTGCGTCAGGCGAGGCCCTTGCTGTGTCTCCTTCGCTCTCATCCGCGCGAACCGCTTACACGTTAAAGGGGGGGTGCCTGAGCATCGCGACTCAGGGCTCCTACTGGCTCTCCAGCCCTCACCCTCTGGCCTTGACCACGGCATCGCGACCTGGCATACCAGCGACGACTGAGACTCGCTCGAGGGCCAGGACCCGAGGACGTAGAGCAGAAAGGGGAGCAAAGGCGAGGGCGGAGAGACACATGAGGACCTCGCCGAGCAACCTCGCGCCTGCCGAAGCACGGGCCCGGCGACACACCAGAGAGCGGCCCCTGATCATCGAGATAAGTCATCGCCCGGAAGCGCCAGCTACCGTGGCACCATCCCCGCACCTAATGCCATCCCGTGTTAGCGACGCCATTCTCCTTTCTCACCAAACGACGGCTGCTTGGGCGCCAAAGGGGACCTCCTGAGCATCGCGACTCAGGGGCTCTTACCGGACTCCGGGTCGCTCACCTCCTGGCCTTGACCACGGCATCACGACCTGGCATACCAGCGACGGCTGAAGCCGCCTTGAGACTGGGACCTGTCGGCTTAGAGCACCAAGCCCTCGTGAGGTTAGAAAGGGAGGACCGAGCTAAGGTGGAATGAGCAACTCGCGCAAATTTATGACAAGGGTTATATTAACAAAACAGGATTACATGCACCTTACAAGCCCCTACGGGACGCGTTTTTGATTCCTCGCAGGGAACGGATCCTAAAGGGACACAAACTACACACATCCCTGCAATAGACGCCATCATCAACAGTGGGCGGTCAAGCACCGACGCCAACCCCATCCAGATCAGAGTCGGCGGCGGCCTGACGAGCCCGCCCTGCTCCAGGAGCGGCGCCGGCTCGGGGGCTCGTAGCTGTCATCGCTCGTCTCCGGAGTCGCGAAGAACTCGCAGGAGTCGCTGGAACCTCCGGCGTCTCCACCGCCTGAGGAGCCTCCAAGGGAGCGGGTGGCGAGCCCAGTCCTCGCCGCAGCAGGGCCCAGGCCACCTTCCCCGGGGCAGCACTCCAGCTGGCGCCCGCTCACATCGAAGACCTTGAAGAGCATCACCGAAGCACCGTCATAGTCCAAGTGGATCGCGAAGACGCCCCTTGTCCTGCAAACCCGGGCGATCTCTCTCCAACCCCGAGTCATGTAGACCTCGCCCGGGGCGACGACCGCGACCTCTGCCTCGGTCGCGAGGGTGCTGCAGCCGGCGTGCTACAGCCAGAGCTCCAGGGGCTCCCCCCGGGTCATGATGGAGGCGAAGAAGGGAGGCAGGCGGATCCAAGATTGAAGAGGAATGGCGATGTGGAGCACGAACTCTTGGGAGGAGCCCTCGGTGTGGACCCCACGGGGGACGAGCCACACGTTCGTGACCTGTCGGCGCCGATGGCGGCGCCGCCCGTGGCGGTCAACATCAGCTCCTCCGGGGCCCTCGACGTGGGCGTACAATGGGAGCGGGAACCCCGGCTGCGCCCGCTCGCACAAATGCCTCGATACCACCTGAAGGGCCCCCTCGTCCGGGCCATGGTGGACGAGCCGTTTCTTCGGCGGGAGTGGGTCTGGCCCCTCTCGGGGAGCCTTTCCCTTCTTTGCCGTCGAGAACCGGCGGATCGAAGCCATCGCGGCAAGATGGAGCAAGGATCGGGAAGAAGGAGAAGCAAGGAGGGATGGACTGGAAGGGCGTGCGCTGTTCCGTACTTATAGCCAATGAAGGCCAACCGCCGACCTCCACGATCACAGGTAATCATGACCCATTTTGCATGCAGGGACTTGTCCAATCCGTGCAGTTGCCGAGGCGCCATGGGGAAGTGGAGACACCCACGTCCAATCAACCGCCACACGGCGCCTAAGGCCACAGGCTGTTAGGACCCGCGGCACTTTTCTCTTGCCCTTCCGCCTCCCAGCACGGCCAAGTCCGGGCGCGCCTTGGGCCCGGGGGCTACTATCGGCGTTCTGGGAACCGGGGTCCCCAGACTTGCCTGTCTGCGGCCTGCGGCGTGGCTCAAAGGGGGGCCTAGCACGGCCCATCTTCACCAACACAAACCCAAGACCCTCACGAGGGGCCAAGCCTCGCGGGGCGGATGACGCGGAGCTTCCTTAGGCACGGCCTCGTTAGGCTGGCTCACGAGGAGGCGAAGAAATCAAGGCGGGGTACCTCGTGAGGTGCCCGTGACGCAAGCCATGACGACTCAGGGCGCCAGGCGGGTGCCAGCCGCGTAGCGTCCTCCTTTCCTCTTTGGTGCAAAGGGGGCAAGCGCAGTCGCGGAGTACCGAGGCATCAGGCAAAGGTTGCCATTTCGGTGCAACGAGACCAAGACCAGGAGGACTACGAGATGGAGGTCACCGTGGAGCCCAAGACGGCGTCATCACCAGAGCTTTGCGCAGGCGAAGACTACTTTTGTCAGGATAGCTGATACTTGCTGTCCCCTTTCAAATTAGCCCGCCATTGTTGGCTCCCTTCCCGCTCGATATTTGGGAAGAGGACCAGGGCCTCTATAAATAGGACCAGCCACCCACATAGCAGGGGATCGGTCGGTTAGAGAGAGAGGGTCTCTGGGGGTAGAGAGGTTGGAAGCAGAGAGAGAGAGAGAAAGAGAAAGGCGACTGAACTCCTCCCAGCAGTTCATCGCCCCGGCCAAGAACAGACCCTCGCGAGGCTATTCTTCCTTGTATTGTTCATCATCATCAGCCCAAGAGGAAATCCACCACACCACACACTGGAGTAGGGTATTACACCGCAACGGTGGCCCGAACCAGTATAAACCCTGTGTCTCTTGTGTTGTTCTTCCCATAAGTTTAGATCCTAGCATGGCGGAGGGGTGCAGGTAGGTAGAAGGCGAAATCTCCACGCGCACCCCAGTGTTCGAACCTCAAGGGTCTGCCGGAACCCGAAATCCGACATTACGAGTTTAAAAGGAAAAGCCTGCCGTGTTCACGTCGCACCCCCACACGGTTGGTCCGGCACGCCGCTCAAGCGGGAATGCGTGCGGTGTTGCATTTTCACTTACAAGTGGGACCGCAGTTGAGCAAACAGACTATCGGAAAACCCCCACCCCGCCCACCGCGCGATGGCTGAGAAAACAGGAGGGAGAAGAGATGGCTGTAGCACGGACTCCAAGAAAATTGGTGTCGGATGGGACTCGTGTGGGTGGCGTGTGCCGTACTGCTAGACGTGAATGCTAGTTATGGCCCATGCCACCCCACTATATCGAGCCTATATCGAGGTACATAGAACAAATTTCCTGTAGTCCGTGCTCAACCCTCCTCTATCTCTCTTCTCAGCCAGCCAACGGACGCGCGGAGCCTATCGTCTGTTTGCTCACATGCGGCCCCACATGTCAGTGAAAACGCAAGAGGACCCGCTGAACCTACACATCTTTCACCTCGATGTGCTGGTGATGAAAAACAAATCCAATAAAGATCTTCGGTGGCCGCTTTTGGAGTTACTCAAGAGTAGTAAGATTCTATTTATAGTTTAACCCAAGATGCACATCTCCTGGCTTCAACTACCACTCAATTTTCTTTCATGACACGACCTGGGTGCTGGATGTCCCACGTGTCGACAAAAGGAGGAAGAACCCGACCAAATCTTCGGTTCTGCTCTCAGATGAGATTAGTGCACTTTTTGATACTCCTACTAGAATAGAGGCTAGACATGAGACTAGATGCGAGGAAGCAACGTCTACTTCTTTACACTCGAAGAAAAAAGAAGCACGCAAGATCGAGCCTCCACAGATCAACAGTGAATGCATCGAGAAGGCACTAATCCAACTTATAGGAGTAGTAAAATGTATTCTTGTGGTTCTTGTTTTCTTTGGTCTTGCTTTTCTAGTCGAAATTATCGTTGGAGTTCATGCAAAACGGAGGTGCGTTTGGAGTCGTGCGTTGGAGTTGGCCTTACAAGTGGGTCCGCAGTTAAGGAAACTGACTATCAACAAACCCCCACCTCGCCTGCCGCGCGATGGCTGAAGTTAGAGAAACGACTAGGATGAAGGGATTGCTCTAGCATGGACTCCAAGAAATAATATGGTGTCAGATGGATGTCGTGGTGGTGGCGTGTGCCGTACTCCTGGACGTGAATGCTTGTTCTGACCCATGCCACCCTACTACTCCTACTACTTACTCCTACTAGTATATAGTATACCAGTATCGAGGATTCGAGGTGCTGGTTACATACAATGAACACATTAACATATGGCTACAGTAAAAACACCCGCCCGACGCGCGAAGCATGTGAAGCTAGTACAAATTTAGAGAAACGACTCGAAAGACATTCATAAATTTAGTAAGTTTATCACATGCATATCATTTTATTACATACAACAGGTCATCAACCCACATCGACAACGAGGATACATTATAAATACTAAAGTTTTCACCACACAACAAATAACAAGCAATGAAATGAACTTCAACTCAACCATTCCTCGGCGTTGGAAACGCTTGCTTTGAACCACAAGTGATTCTCTAGGACGGGCCATCGATTGTCGATATGGAAACCAACATAGGACCGATCATCCAGGCTGAAGCGGCCTACTATATCCCTACCAGGGTAGGGAACCACACAAATGTCCGAGGTATAGACACAGTTGCTTCTCATAAATGTGTCAACAACAGTTGGATCTCCTTTCACCATCATCAGATAGTTTTGTCCAAGGAAAAGCGAGTTTTCTCCAAGACTATCAAGTCTGTACCAGGGAGAAGGAGTTGGCTCTAGCACACTAGTATCCATCCCGAATACAATGCAACGGGTGTTGGAATAGGTCCGGAGAGTGTGACCATGGGAGACACCTGCTTCCTTAGTAGTAACATCATCAGTGGGTTGTATACACACAAGAAGAGGTGATCCATCAGAATTAGTTTCCAGGCACCACAGAGTATATGGGCGCTGCTCGTCCTCATGCTCGTGATCATCACCATCGTCATCTCCCCCTTGGTTATAAATTTTTTCAAGTATAGGTGGTGGGATGTTCACAGGACCTTGGAAACACAAGAAGAAGGTTAATTAGTAAAGGGAAACTTGCTAACCCGCATGCATGTGGATGAAACAATTATAATTATGGTGGAAGACAAACATACCGAAACTATGAGGATGCCATGCAAAAACAGGCCATGAGTGGTGGCAGCAAACACAAGGCCCTCGTATTGAATTGCATCATAGTACTCATCCGTGTACAGAAACTGATTTTTGAGCAATATCCATCGAGTGAAACCATCAAGGACGGCAACAAGCTTGTCGAAGATAGCAACAACATCATAGTTGCTGTAATTCCAAGAGCGGTTGGGAACTCGACAAATTGCTATCTTCTGTAGAATACAGTCACCATGATCGTATTTGAACGTGCGTACATTACTGGTGTGCTCAACCTCTGGGCAGTGTGCTGAGATTTTTGGAAGTGGAACCCGGTGACGAGTGTACACATTCACAAGTTCCCACTCGCAATTGGACCCAATGTAAACAACCCAATCTCCATTTGCGCCCGCCCAAGCCTTACCCTCAAGCGATGGCATCTTAACATCATACGTATCATTATCAAGCGGCATCAACTTGCATAGGGCGAGGCCTCCGTCATGCCGGCGCCAGTCATCATCAGGGTCACGGCGAAGAAGATAAGGGAGATCAAACCGCTCCTTGACTCTTGGGTTCTTTGTAATGATGTTATTAGTTGAGTCGATAATGGGCTTGAACGAACCTGTCGTGCTAGTCGAGGTGATGACGTCGCACCGATCAATGAGTTCCTCCACCACGTCATCTTTCAGATCGGGGCAAGAATAACGGGGTCGTTTCCGGCCTGTTCCCTCCATGGAGAAGACGATCGAACAATGGCAGAAGAAAGGGTGAAGGGCTGAAGGAAAATGGAGGAGGGAGAGGAAGAGCGTGCGACAACAGTTCCAAATCGAGAGGGAAAGGCGAAGAATCGGTGGACGGTTGCGAGTTTGCCACGGTTCACGAAGAGGCGCCCCGGCCTACACGTCCGTTCGGAAATACTCCTACTACTCGCCGTCGTCTCACTGATATGTTGGAACGGGACCACATGTCAACGAAACATGGTGTGTAATTTCTCGTGCAAAATGCGATCTGGCCGCGTTGGCCCGAGGTGCCGCATTAGTTATCGACCTTTATTTTTAATGGCATGCCGATCAGTTTTGAAGCACAACTAACTGGTACTGTACATAGAGAAAATATAAACTACTCTACCACTACTCCACCTCCAGTACTAGTAGTATAAAAAAGATATATAGGCTGGAGCTTGAGCGCTTTCTTACTAAGGGCTGCCCACTTGCTTCTCACACTACCACCCTCTCTCCAGATCTAAAAAAGACGGCCCCTCTCTCCGTCCTCACCGGTGGTCACAAATCCGCCGGGGAAGAAAAGGACGTGCAGCGTTGATGCACTCGTCGTCGGCGAGCGAGGTCACGCACTGACGACAAGGCCGTCCTCTCAGACCTAGCGCCCGCGCGGGATGGCCTCTGTCCCTAAGCTCGCTGCCGTAGTGTGTGCGGAGGACGATGACCACGAGCGAAGCCACTTCCCGCCGACCCTCAGGAATGCTACCTCTTTCGGAACCATAACCTTGTTCTATTGCCCCATCTGCCACGTCGTTAAATGTGGATCTTTTTCCACTCCACCATCTTCCCAATTTGCTATCCTCTGCTCTGCTGGCCACACAAACGAAAACCATAATTTGCACTATTAAAAGAAACCCTACTTCATGCAAACCAATCCATGTCTGGGTTGAATAAGGAAAGGAAGGGAGACTGTACTTTCCAAGAGAGTAGGCATCGAACCCGCATCTAGGTTGAAAAGGGGAAAATCAGTAGCTAAGGAACGCGTCTCGTGTCTCTTGGTTGAAGAAGGGTAGAAAGGCATGACAACGCAATAGAGAATGACCAGGTCGATCAGTTTGTTATACTCGCATAGGAAAAAGGTGGCTAAAGAGAGCAAAAATGGGACATAATCCACATATGCTGCCTGGATATTTGTTGCTCTAGGCAACCATACCTCCCTCACCACTCTGCGTCCGTGGAGGTACATCGTACTGGTGCGCCCACTGTCCTAATGGGCCTCCCATGCTCTTATTGCCACTTTTTTTTGCTGTTAGTATAACGCCAACAGTCAAGTCAAGCAATGCTACTGCTAAAGTGATGCCACATTTAACTAATGCCGCTCCCAGTCTAATGCCACCGATAAATTTAAGCAATGCCATTTAATGTCACTGGATTATTTCAGGGTTAGCTGTTGATTGCGGATGTATTAAAGATTATTCAGCTAAGGCATTCTAATGCTGTTGCACAGCCAATATACCAACGATGAAACTTGTTACTACCTTCAGATTTTTGCACTGTTAATGCTTATAGATTACATACCTCACTTTCATGAGATAAGTTAATTTTTTTGTACAGTGTCACCAAAATGCCAAGGCGCTGATGTCATTTTATTTTGGTTAAACTGCACAGACAATTATGAAGACAAGGGGAAAGGTCAAGAGTGGGCACCTCCTCCTCCGGCTGTTCTCTTGATTCGTTCGATCAAGTTTTTATGTTTGATCGATTATGAAGATTGGGATAGCAATTTTTAAGCCCCCCCGAGTTCGAAATGATATTTACCTTGGAGGTACATGGTTTGCAATTTTTATATACTGTCATTAGTTAATAATGCTAGTTACCTTCAGATTTTTGTATTTGGTTTAATGCTCATACAGAGCTAGTATACCAATGCTGAAACTTGTTACCTTTACATTTTGTATTGTTAATTCTTATAGAAACCTTCCAGTGCTAGAGTTTATTGAAATCTGTTCAGTAAAACCATTGTACTGTACCCTGTAATAAACTAACTACTCTACTGTTGCACTAGCCACTGGATTAGTGTATATTTGTAGTATTCAAATGGTGTTGCATTAGCGTATGGACATAAATAAAGTGTGGCAAGCTTTCCCAGATATGTGCTCAAGAAAACTACTACCTATTTTTCTAAATACTAGACATTTGGGTACTTTAAATTGAACCGCGAAAACGTCTTATATTAAGGAACAAAGGGTGTAGAGTTCACTCAAATTATCCCGGTAAAGCTAGTCACACCTTTGTTAAAATTAATGTTCATTATGTTATCGGAGGAGGTCTGTATGTTTGTCTCTAATGCCTGTCGACTACATACCTGACATCATGATGTATTGTTAAGTCATTTCCTTTTGTACAGTGTCACTGAATTGTCAAGGCGGTGATGGCATTTTATTTTAGTAGAACTGCACAAAATTTGCTTAAAAGAAGAGGAAAGGTCAGGAATGGCTCAGTTTTTCAGAAAAAACTATGTATGCCTTCCTGACATCAGCCGCTGTTGCTTTATTTATTCCTTCAAATAGGTGGTTAGAAACAGTCTTGCTACCTTTTCCCATTATGAAATTGGAATGCTTATATTTGTGAGTCTATGCTTCAACTAGTGCCACTTTTAGAGTAATCACACTTTCAATATCTATGCAAACAGGGATGCTCGATTTTAGTGGAACTGCACAAAAAGTCCAACTGATTCAACATTAGGAGCATATTTTTTTCCAAACCTTTATATCCAATTGGTGGCACTATGAGATGTTCATTACGAAGGTACATGGTTTGCTACTATCTTGCTACTCTTTTTGTACTGTCATTAGATAGTAATACTAGTGGTTTGCATGTGAATTTATTAGCAGGGTGGACCTACATTGGAGGTGCAGGACCAGATTCAATGATTGGATGCTCAATTTCGGTTGTATTGATTTCACCTCTTCCATCACTGCGAACATGGATATCCTTGGTCTAATGAAGAATAGGCGCTATATTTCTGCTCTGAACCAGCAAATCAATTCAGTATGAAATTGTCCAGGGCAAAACATAACTGTATCAGATTGTCCAGTGCAGAACATGACAGATGCTAAGAGGAAGAGACATGTTTAAACTGAAAATACAAGGTGTGATTTATGTTTACTAGCTGCTTGATATTTGTGCAGACAGAGATGTCTGCCCGTTGCAATTTGGCAGACAAACAAAGTGTCCGCAATTTTGGTTGAACCGCACAAGAGAATAGTATAGTCACTGCATGCAGTGCCATTTGAAAATAGACACAGAAAGATTGGATAGTCACTTCATGGACTGCAGAAAAGTAGTACTGTACTATTTATTGGCCAACACTAGGTTCTTTATTGCTTTGGTCTAATTATACAATGGGCATCATTTTGCCTAAGTTAAAGTTTGTATTCCGAAAATAGTCTCGCGGTGTGATCGAGAGAAGACCAAATCATATTGCAGTGGATGTTCCTCCATCATGTGTGGTTCATTCTCATGGTTCCAGCTGTTGGTGAAACCACTTACGTTTGCAAGAGGAATTGTAGACTTCACAAACAAATTTGTCTTTCAGTCTGTACTGAATGTTGGCCAAGAGAAGCATCCATGTTAGTAGGAAGAACAGATGTTTTTTCTAGATCTCTGCTTTTGGAGCTACATATTTGTATATGATCTGTGAATCATTGAGATGCATTAACATGTTGATCTTATGTATGGGAATCGTACTAGTTAGTTTTAGTTGCGACGCGAGATCCGAAGTGGCTGATCTTTGCTTTTGGAGCTACATATTTGTATATGATCTATGAATCATTGAGATGCATTAACGGTTACTTATTTCTGTTCGCTCAGTGTTTACAAGTTACTGATCGATCACTAGCTAGCCTACAAATGCGCTCCTGGCAGTTTTATTTGCGACGCAAGATGCAAAGTGGTAGTTTTTTGAATAAAAATGCCTACCTTTGAAGAAACTGACAGGCTACACTATCGATCCTACACGGATAAAAATGCCTACCTCTGAAGAAACTGACAAGCTACACTATCGATCCTACACGGATAAATAGTGGATCACACACGTACTACCTCCTTTCCGGTTTGCAGGGCTCAATTCAAGAAATGACCTACTCGATCCTACACGAATAAATAGCGGATCACACACGTACTAGTACAGTACCTCCTTTCCGGTTTGCAGGGCTTAATTCAAACCTCTCACCAACCAAGGTACTCCCTCTGTCTGGGATTTATTAGTCCCATGAGCAAAGCAGCAAGACCAAGGCATGGCAATAATTAATGGCATGCAGAAGTTTAAGCCTAATTAATTCCAGCGATTTAAGTGGTTGCATGCGTGCCCTCGGCTGCGACTCGTTGCATGCTGCTTCGCGTACTGCCTGCGAGCGATTCTGAGTGCTTGCATGCAGCCGGCCGTAGTTAAGGCAACTAATTGATGCGAAAAAGATACACTTTAAATCCGTGGAATCATTATTGACAAGGAGGGAGATGACTCAAGTGCACTCGTTTGACCACCATGCCGGCGTGCGATCCAGACGGGACGGGACATCACAGTCATAATTTCAGTTTCTCTAGTTTTCCACGGCAAGCTAGCGCGCTAAGCCATTATGCATTGAATTCCGATGATCGTTGCACTACCTTCCACCTATAAGTACTGTTTCCCGGCCTTCTCAGGTGCCACCGTGACCCAACTCGCCATATCCTCATAAGCTCCCACTGGCCCGACGTCGCTCGCCACATCCGCCATGCCCCCGCCCGTCCGCGGTAGGAGACGCCGGAGGCGGTCACCGCCAGAACTAGTGTTCGGGTTTTCACCGGAAGGCAGACGGAGGGAGGAGGCATTCTATCTGTCTTTAGATGGCAATGCGGAGATCGAGGAGTTGTTGGAGCGTGACCGCATGGCGGAGGAGCAGGAGTTGTTGGAGCGCGACCGCCTAGCGGAGGAGCAGCGTATTGCCAATTTGCGCCGCCAGCGGGACATGGAGCAGCAGCGCACCGATGCTCTGAGTCGCGAGTAGAGCGCCCGCAACTGGGCCGACTACGTGGAGGCCGGCGCCCGACAAATAGCACTGGAGGCTGTCGGGCACGCACGCGTTCACGACGCTGATTTTTACTACCAGCTCGTCAAGTGGGTTTCCTGCTTGGAAGCCGAAGCTTTGGTGGACCACGCCGGCATGGAAAGGGCCAACGCGCGCGAGCAACGCGCCCTATCGCACCTCTGGCAAGTCCGAGGCGAGGCGGAGGACGCCGGTGCCTGCGTTTAGCATGGACAACAGATGGCGGCCGGCATCGTCTAGTTAGCTAAGAGTAAGTTAGTACTTGTACGCTACTAGAGTGTTAGTGGGAGTAGATAGTTAACTTGGCTATGATGGTTGTCAACATGGAAGTTCAGTACTCTATATGTGGATCAGACATGTTACTTTGCTTTGAATGTTGAACTTTTCGTTTGAATGTATGGAATGGGCTGTTATTTTTTAAATGGGTTGTATTTGTGCTCCACGGTTTAGAGGCTGACTTGTGGGCCTAGCAAGTTGACGCGTACACAATCAGGAGATGATTGTATGTGGAGAGGATGACAGTAGGGACCCGCCAAGGTCATGGCAGTACGCAAGCAAGTGCCTCCTTATTTCAAGACAATAAAAAAATGGCTCCTCCTAGTGGATTTCTGACATCTGGGCCCCATGCCATTGTCAACATAGTCAATAAACGAGAGAATTGCACAACGAGCGGCTGACACCAGGGACCCAACAGCTCGCCTAGTTATTTTTGTTTTGGGTTAATTTGGTAAATGCCACTCCAAATCTGGTGTATCCGAGAAATGCCACTGCAATTTCCAAACTTTAAAAAATGCCATTTCATGCCATTTCTAGTGGCGTTTTTCAAAGTTTGCAAACTGCAGTGACATTTTTCAAAGTTTGCAAAAATTGTAGTGGCATTTTTCAAAGTTTGGAAATTGAAGTGGCATTTTTATGAATCGCCATAATTGGAGTGACATTTATCTAATTTGTTTTTGAGATGGAAGCAGGGTGTCACTGGGCTGTGCGCGACACTCTAGCATGTCTAGACAGCCTTTTCTTTTATGTTTACCACAGACCAGCCCAGTAGTTTTTTTCTTTCTGAAAATGGCTAGCCCAGTTCTTTTGTGATTTGTCAAGTAAGTCGCTTTATCATGCCTGTTGGGCTGCAAATCTTTCAAGACGTGGAGAGTTTCATTCGGCTGGCCGAGAAAACGGCCTATCAGTAATGAGAAATGGGCTGTACATTTTTTAAACACATCAAACCGGCAATTATTTTCACATATCTATTTTTCATTTCAAGATTTTAAATTGCATTGATTTTTATGCATGGACAATTTATTGGATTTTATATTGATATACATTTATTTTTAAAATCAGTCTGAATGTGACTTGAAATTTCAGGATTAAAAACAGTTCAGACCGCACCGACATATGCAAAATTTCGTATAATTTTTAAACCGTGGCCGCAATATGGGCTGTAATGCTAACATAAAGAATATGGGCTCCAAAAAAACTCGTAAGAATTAGCAAATGGGCTGTAAATTATTTGAAATAATGGCAGATGGGCTGTATGCTGTTTTCCACAGATTTGAGGCTTTCCACAGATGGCATGTATACTGTTGGATGTCCATCCAAGGACTGTCGTGCTTCTTCAATCTCTGCTCTTCCTGCTCCAGCCGCTCAAACAAGCGCCAGCGGGACTGCCTGCTCCCTCCTCCCCGCGGCCGGCGGTGCTGCCGTGCAGGCCTCACCGCCCCACCATACTCCCATCGCTGGCCTAGCCATCCCTCTACTCACCCACACCTACTGTTATTCTCCGGCGACGGCAGACGGACCAGTAAACCCTCGTACAGTCATACTCCCCTCCGTGTGGGAAACAAAAACAACGGCCGAGTCTTCCCTGCCTCCGTGTCGTTCCCTTCCTAGGCCTCGCCGCCATCTACCGCCTTGGTGCTCTTGGCGTGGCGTGGTCAGCGTGGTCAACGACCGACATGCATCTAAAGTGGACTGTATGTGGAGAGGCTAACAACTGGGTCCATGGCCGCATGCAAGGAAATGCCTCCTTATTACGCGCAAAATAATGATTTCCTCCACTTGACATCTGGGACCCACCGAAACGGCCTCTGTATTTCGCGAAAAAATGTTACCGCCGCTGACAACTCGGACCCACCAGCTATATATTCGCACGCAAGGAAGTGCCTCCTTATTACGCACAAAAAAATGAATACCCCCTGCTAGCTGGGACCCAGTATAGTGGGCCTACTAAGTTGACGGGGATGAAGGGCTTTGTCAACTTAGTCAATATGCACGATTCTAGCTCGACTGACCGTACGATGTCCATCCAACGGCTGTAGTGCTTCTTCAACCTCTGGTCTTCTTGCTCCAGCCGCCCAAAGCAGCGCTAGTCGTGCTGCCTGCTCTTGCCTCCCGTGGTCGGCTATGCTGCCGCGGAGGCCTCACCGCCCCCATACTACTCCCACCGCTGGCCAGGCCATCCCTCCACTCCACTCACCCACACCCCTTGTTATTCTGCAGCGACGGCAGCGCAACCGAACCAGTGAACCCTCGTACTCCTCTCCGCGTGGGCATCCACTGCCGTGTCTTCCCCAGCTCCGCGTTGTCCCCTTCCTAGTCCTCGTCACCGTCCACCGCCGTGGTGCTGTTGACGCGGCATGGTCAATGTGGTCAACGACCGAATTCCATTAGAAGAATACTGTACGTGGAGAGGGTGACAGCTGGGTCCACGACAGCCGCAAGGAAGTGCCTCCTTATTATGCGGAAAATAATTATTCCTCCACCTAACAGCAGGGACCCACCGGAAGCCCACCAGTATATCGCGAAAATACGTTTGCCCATGACTGCTGGGACCCACCCAACGGGCCATCGTATTTCGCGAAAAAACGTTCCCCCTGCTGTCAGCTCGGACCCACCGGAAGTGCCTCCTTATTATGCACAAAAAATGAATACCCCCTACTAGCTGGGACCCACCTTGGTGGGAGGCTGACTTGTAGGCCTACTAAGTTGACGGGGACGGAGGGCTTTGTCAAGTTAGTCAATATGCACGATTCTAGGTCCAGTGACCGTACGATGTCTATCCAACGGCCGTAGTGCTTCTTCAACCTCTGGTCTTCTTGCTCCAGCCGCCCAAACCAGCGCCGGTCGTGCCTCGTGCTCCTGCCTCCCGTGGCCGGCTGCGATACGGCGGAGGCCTCACCTCCCCCTACTACTCCCACCGCTGGCCAAGCCATCCCTCTACTCACCCACACCCCCTGTTATTCTGCGGCGACGGCAGCCTCACACCGCAGCGAACCAGTGAACCCTCGTACTCCTCTACGCGTGGGCATCCACTTCCGCGTCTTCCCTAGCTCCGCGTCGTCCCCTTCCTAGGCCTCGCCGTCGTCCACCGCCCTGGTGCTCTCGGCGCGGCGTGGTCAACAAGGAACGGTTTCCATCAGACATGGACTGTACATGGAGAGGCTGACAGCTGGGTCCACGGCCGCAGCAAGGAAGTGCCTCCTTATTACGTGCAAAATAATTATTCCTCCACCTAACAGCGGGGACCCACCAGACGGGCCACTGTATTTCACAAAAAGAACATTTGCCCCTGACTGCTGGGACCCACCAGCTACATCTTCGCACGCAAGGAAGTGCCTGACAGTCGGGACCCACCTGGTCGAAGCGTACGCAGCATTGTCATTCTGGTCGCGAACATGTACGTACATATATACTGGTGGATGTAGAGGCGCGCACGTGTCGTAGTAGAGGCGCGCACGTAGCATGTACACGTATGTACAACGGCCAGGGTGCAAGAAAGAAAATACGGCCACGTATGTGTACATACGGGCGGCGTCTCGAACGCCTACTCGCGCATACGTACGGCCAGGGCTCGTGTACAAGGCTGGGTCGGAACGGAGAAACATCATCGTCGTCGTGTTCATGGGGAGGCAACGGAATGCATCGTGTTCATGGGGAGGCAACGGAATGCGTTGTGTTCATCGGGAGGGCTTAGACGGAACAGGCGATGGAAACGAGGCCTGGCATACCGCAGAACGGAGGAAACGGCCTTGTGTTCAACCGGCCACGTTCGAAACGGGATCCTGTTGATCGGGAGGGGTCTGGCGTACCGCAAAACAGAGGAAATGGACCTCCTACAGTCGGAACGGGGGTCCTGTTCATCGGGAGGGGTGTGGCGTACCGCAAAACGGAGGAAACAGACTTGTGTTGGAGCCCTACGGTCGAAATGGGGGTCCTGTTCATCGGGAGGGGTGTGGCGTACCGCAAAACGGGACTCCACAGGATATTGTTCATCTCCACCGTCGACCCCTCCAGCCTCCATGAGCTACTGTTCATACACCATCGACCTCCTCCAGCGTCCACCTGTGACTGTTCATCCACAGGCTCCTGTTCATCCAGCCTCCACCGCATGCTACTCCAGCGACTACTGTTCAACCAGCCCTCTCCACGGGCTCCTGTTCAACCACCCCTCCACGGGCTACTGTTCATCCTGCCCTCCACCGTCTACTGTTCATCCAGCCCTCCACGGGGTGGTCCTATTCATCCAGCCCTCCACGGGGTCCTGTTCATCCAGCCCCAACCGGCTCGATCGATCGGGGTCCTGTTCATCCAGAGGCAACACCACGGGGTCCTGTTCATCCACCCCCACCAGGAACTGTTCATCCAAACCCCCCGCAACACTCACTGTTCATCTATAGGCAACATCGATCAGCTTCAGTTAGCAGCAGTAGCAAAGGAATCGCTCGATCGGGTTCAGTTAACAACCATTGATCGATCGCTCGGGTTCAGTAACGCGTAGCCTGCAGTGCAACCGCTCGGGTTCAGTTAGAGCCCAACGCCTCGCTTGGGTTCAGTTAGAGTCAACGCCTCACACACACGCGCGTACGTGTATGAGAGAAGCGCGCATCGCTCGGCCCCCGACCTCCCACCGTAACCGGGAACTCCCCGAAATTTTCCTCCCCCTCGCTTCTACCATGGTTTTTTCTGTCATGGACGGCCCAAAGAATGTCATGCAGCTACGTCTCCGGCCCGCCCAGGATGAAAAGCCCATTTTCTGTCATGATATTTTGTCATAGAAGTAGGAGCCCACCACATCTATGATGATACCGGGTTTTGTCACAGTTATCGTCATAGAAGTGTCATATGTATGACAATTTTTTTTTCGTTCGGCCCAAAATGTCACGGATGTGTCTTTTTTTGTAGTGAGGGCCTGCAAAAGATGGGGCCATATAGCCAAATATTGTTACTTCACCTCTAGGCCCAACAACACTTCTACACTGCTCTCGACCTAGATATGAGTTGTTGCTGAATAACACCCCCACCCCTTCACGGATGTTCACATTATCTCTCAAAATCACAATGAAGGAATGAATTGGAAGAAATTTGTACTGAACAGAGAGGTTTGGGTCCTTCTATGTGGTTTTCCCTTCGACAGAAGATGCATGCATGAATTTGCTAATGCAGTGAGGATCCTTGGTAGATTGGTTCATTGTGATAGAGTTAAGAGCACCAAAGCTAACTTGATGTTTAAGGTCAGAGTGGATTAACTTAGGGACATCTGTGACAGCATTGTTGTAGGAGAGGGAGACGGTTTTTAGACTGAATCACACACTGTGCATGTAGTCATTTTAAAGCAAAAGATGCTGGGATCTGAGGCTTTAGTTGAAGATCCTATCCCACCATTTGGTAACCCTCGCCCCACACCAGTGCAAGAGCATTTCCATCCAAACCAATACAACCATTTTCTGCCCCCCTACAACAGCATGAACTGGATGATGTGCACAATAATCACATACTTGACCTTAGTTAGGAGGCTATGCAACATAATTTGCAGCTGGCTCTTCATCCACCTGGTATGTCACAAGATCAAAATCAGGATATAAAGGTATGCCCCTGACCTGTTGATGCGGCTGATGAGGATGTATATCTTCCTGGATGGGGGTATTGGCATTACCTCAAGAGAACCCAAACATTGATCTGGAAATTCAACCAGGAGATTTCCTTGAGATGAATTATCTGATGGAACCTCTCAATGAGCAGGATGCTAATGCTATTTATGGTCATATTCAGGCAATGGACAATGTCATTAGCCTCACTATATCACTGGTCCCCACTAACAACGGTGTCCCTTCAGTTGAATCTGCTAATGGGCCTGTGAAACCCATTTTTCAAAATCTGATTGACCTTATGTGCTTCTTGGGCTAGCCCAGGAGCTGCAACAGTTATAAGGTGGGCTAGTTCAGGGCTTGGGTCATCCCTGTGGCCATAATGCAATGATCTTCATTTGGAGGTGGTTCTAAATGTTCACCAGCCGGGAAAGGATCATTTTGACCCTATGGAACAGGAATTTCTGGTTTATGCTGCAATTTCTGTCAATGTTCAGAGAACACCTACTACATTAAGCTTGGAGAATACTCATGTTGAACCTCCATTGCCGAATGAGTTGAATTTGGATGATTAGCCTTTCCTTAATATTCCTAAAACCATCCATGCACAAATCCTCTTAACGGACAAGGGTGCAATTGTTGCTGATAAGCTCATATCTCACACTGCACCCACCACTGAAGCTGAGACCATTGACTCTGATCTTGAGGCTCCTCAGGTTTTCCTTCTCCTATGTATAATGATTTCAATCAGAATCTGCTTGTGGGTTTTGTTCATCTTCCCTCAGATGTTGTTGACCTTGTGATCATGGAGAAGGAGAGGCTAGCCCCACTTACAAATCCAAAATATGATGTTGAACTGTTGGGATAGGAGGGTGCTGACACATGGAAGTAAAATTTTGCCCCCTCTCAGGATAGAAAAAGGTAATTAATGTCCCCATTGAATGGGTTAATTTTCTCTCTGTGGCACTTTTATCTTCTCAGAAATTTGAGTGTTCAAGTAAGTTTGTTACATCACAAGTGTGGGAGTACATCATTCAAGGTTCTTAATCTAAGATCTTTAAGTCATTTGCCATACCTGACAGATGCATACCATATAAAGTTCCATCATGTCCTATGCAACATGCTCTCTCATCTAAAGTGAACTAGGATATTTCCACCACTCCAACATGTCTATCTACTTCAGAGCATGTAGCCTCCTCTACATCTACCGTCCACAAGAACAAAAAGAGGAAGGACAGAATCCCCTTGGTGGAAACAGAGGTACGAAGAAGTTGCAGAATTCAAGCACTTAATAAGGGTCTTAGAAAGACTGTTTGTGTGGATAAAACTTCCCTAGCTTGCTATGCATTACCTCCTCCTATCCCAACAAAAGTGATTAAAAATCTAAACTCTACTTTTTGCAAGGTCAATATTCACGGATACAATGAGGACATGATGAAGGGAGGCAACAAGAAGCTCAAAAGCAACCCTACCCCTGCAATTGCCGAGGAATAGAAGACTAGATCTAAGAGCAAGAGCCAGAATTAGGAGTTGCATTTGTAGTACTTTGTGCTTTTGATGAGACTGGATGTAATAATGTTGCACACCTCTATGTGTCTGATGGAGTGGATTTGGTTGTACCGTGTTCCTTCACCTATTATAGAGTGGTCCCAATGTTTCTATATGTTTCTGATGTGCCAAGTATTTTTTTGTTTCAAGTGTGCTTTAGTACTTATGGATAAAACATGTAATATGTTAAACTAAAACATTGGAGGTATCAACGATGAGAAAAAATGGACTCACTTGGAAGTAAAAAAGAGGGATCTGCCTAAGCTACTTTGTTTTTGCAACAAACTAAAAGAGAACGTTTTGATAGCTAGTGCATACAAAAATTATGTGCAAGGCAATTATCTAAAATTGAGTTTCTTCACTCTGTGGGAGCCTCGGGAGGTCTCCTTGTGGAATGGAATGATCATCCTTTTCTAATACCACTACTAACAAAAATGGTTCCTCCATCGCAATTGATTTCACCTCCAAGCAATCTTGAGAACAATGGACACTGACCAACATCTATGGGCCTTGTCAGAATGATTCTAGAACTCAGTTTATTAACTGGTTTCAAGATGTTAACATTAAGGATGATGTATGATATGTCTCAAACATATCTATAATTTATGAAGTATTCATGCCATGTTTACAACAATTTTATATGGTTTTGGTATGATTTGCATGGAACTAACCCAGACTGACGCTTTTTTCAGCAGAACTACCGTGGTGTTGTTTTTTGTGTAGAAATGAAAGTTCTCCAAATTAGTTGAAACGTTTTGACGATTTTTTTGGAACAAAAGAGGCACTAGAAGCTTCATGGGAGGGTCAGAAGAGCCACGAGGTGGGCACTGATGACCTACAAGTATAGGGGATCAATTGTAGCTCTTTTCGATAAGTAAGAGTGTCAAACCCAACAAGGAGAAGAAGGAAATAACAAGTGGTTTTCAGCAAGGTAATGTCTGCAAGTGCTAAAGTTGTAAGTAGCGGAGTAGTTTGATAGCAAGATAATTTGTAACGAGCAAGTAACGATAGTAGTAACAAAAGTGCAGCAAGGTAGCCCAATCCTTTTGAGGCAAAGGACAGGCCAAAATGGTCTCTTATGAGAAGCAAAGTGTTCTTGAGTGTACACGGGAATTTCATCTAGTCGCTTTCATCATGTTGGCTTAATTCGTCTTTGGTACTTTGATAATTTGATATGTGGGTGGACCGGTGCTTAGGTGCTGTTCTTACTTGAACAAACCCCCTACTTATGATTAACCCTCCTGCAAGCATCCACAACTACGAGAAAATTATTAAGAATAAATTCTAACCATAGCATTAATTAAACTTTTGGATCCAATCGGTCCCTTACGGAATACTACATAAACTGGGGTTTAAGCCTGTGTCACTCTCGCAACCCGCCATCTAATTGCTACTCCACAATGCATTCCCTTAGGCCCAAATATGGTGAAGTGTCATGTAGTCGACATTCACATGCCACCACTAAGGGAATCACAACATACATACTATCAAAATATCGAACACATATCAAGTTCACACGGTTACTTGCAACATGATTTCTCCCTTGACCTCAAGAACAAAGTTAACTACTCATAAATGATAAACATGCTCATGATCAGAGGAGTATTAAATAGCATATTGGATCTGGACATATAATATTCCACCAAATAAACCATATAGTAATCAACTACAAGATGTAATCAACACTACTAGTCACCCACAAGCACCAATCTATAGTTCCGGTAACAAGATTGATCAAAGGAGATGAACTAGGGTTTGAGAGGAGATGGTGTTGTTGAAGATGTTGATGGAGATTGCACTCCCCAAGATGGGAGAGTTGTTGGTGATGATGATGACGATGATTTCCACCTCCGGGAGGGAAGTTCCCCCGGCAGAATCGCTCCGCCGGAGGGCAAAAGTGCTCCTGCCCAAGTTCCGCCTCGAGGCGGCGACGCTCCGTCCCGAAAGTACTCTCCTTATTTTTTCTAGGTCAAAATGACATATATACCAAAAGATGGGCACCGGAGGTGGTCCTGGGTGAGCACAACCCATCAGGGCGCGCCTGGGCTCCCTGGCGTGCCCAGGTGGGTTGTGCCCACCTTGTGGTTATTTGCTCCAATAATTCTCAAATATTCCATAAAAAATCCTCGTGAAGTTTCAGCTCATTTGGAGTTGTGCATAATAGGTAGCATGGCATAGCTTTTTCAGGTCCAGATTTCCAGCTGCCAGAATTCTCCCTCTTTGTGTATACCTTGCATATTATGAGAGAAAAGGCATTAGAATTACTCCAAAAAGCATTATTATAGATAAAAACGTTATAAATAACAATAAGAAAACATGATGCAAAATGGACGTATCAACTCCCCCAAGCTTAGACCTTGCTTGTCCTCAAGCGAAAACCAAAATCGAAAAACATGTCGACGTGCTTTGAGAGAGAGGTGTCGATAAAAAAAATACGGGCATAGAAGCATCATGTTGATTATTATAACAACAACAAAATTAAACATACGACTTTTATCATGGAACTTTTATCATATACTTCTCATCAATAAGTAACAATTCATCACACAATCGAAGTATAAAGCAAAAACTCTATTAAAAACCAACAAACTATGTTCTCAGTCAACTTAGCAACTACAATTCATCATCTTGTCAGGAAGGGTCATGTATCAGAGCCTTTAGGCAAGTACACATGCTCAACCATCATATAATCTTCTATGATTGCTAACACTCACCGCGTACATATGAGCAAAACGTTTCATCCGGACACATAGGAAGATAGGGGCTTATAGTTTTGCCTCCCAACGTACTCACCTCAAGGGTGATGTCAATAATAATAACTCATGTTATCTATATTCAGCTGGAAATATGTGCCTAGATATTTCCTCACCACATGATGCTTGCCAAAGGAGAAAAATAAAAAGGAATAGAAGGAAAACATTGACTCTTTGAATAAAAGTAAACACATAAAAGTAAAAGATAGGACCTTCGCAGAGGGAAGCAGAGGTTGCCATGTGCTTATTTGTTTGTATGCTCAACCCCTTAGTGCAAAAGAATGCGATGTTACATTTCCCCTTATGATAGCGACCTTTATTATGCAGTCTGTCACTTTTATTCTTCACCATCACAAGTTTGTGCAACACTCAATTTTCTCTTACACTAAATGATCTCACACATTTAGAAGCAATTTTTATTGCCTTTTTGCACCGATGATAACTTACTTGACGGATCTTGCTCAATCCCTAGGTAGGTATGGTGGAAACTTGAAAATAAGATTTGGGTTTAAGGGTTTTTGGATGCACAGGTAGTATCTCTACTTCGTGCGGAATTTTTGGCTAGGAAAGATAGGGGGCAAGCACCACATGTTGAAGGATCTATGACAATATGACTTCTATGTGAATATAAACAAACATAAACCATTAAGTTGTATTCATTGTCCAACGTAAACAGTTTTGGCATATAATATTTTAATGAGGGCTCACAATCACAAAAGATTTCTAGGATAGTATATTTATATGTGAATCTTCTCTTCCTTATTAATTTTCTTTCATGAGTTGCATCATTGACTAATGCTATGTTTGTCAATCTCTAATAAAATTTTCTACTTATACTTTTCCTTATGTGGTGTCATCACCTACCATAGGATTAGTATATGATCTTTTCATCATTTCTTTCCTTTTATTTATTTATTTCCTTTCTCTTTTCCTTTCTTATTTCTTTTCTTTAATTGCAACATGAAAGTAAAGTAAAGAAAACAAAAACTCAAACTAAACTTTATTACATAACTTGCACACGATTACGGGGATAGATCACTAAGCAAACTCTCAAGGAAGAAAGGATTGAACTAACTTTTATTCATCTAAAGCAAAAATATCGAACTAAAATAAGTAAAAGCAAAAATATAGTGGGATGATACGATACCGGGGCGCCTCCCCCAAGCTTGGCAGAAGCCAAGGGGAGTGCCCATACCCGATACTCAATTCTCCTTTGGTGGTGGAGAATGTGATGTTGGTGATGAAGTAGTATTCTCCAATATAACCATGAGTAGATCCTTCAAACCTTGAATATCCCGAAGGTCTTGATGAATTAATTCACTGTTTTTCTTCACCTCAGCCATTATGTGTTTATTCTCAGGGCCCCACGGTTTTGTTCCTGCATTGTTTTCTCTTGGCTGGGATATGTCCCAGTTGGACGGTATGTGCCTACGAGGAGTGTTCTCGAACCCATAATTGTGAATAAAATTTTGAAAATTGTTATGATGTAACCTGTGTAAGGGCCTCCTCGGTGGGAGCTCTTCTTGCACTTCCAGGCTCGCTTGATTGTTTGATGATCCCATGGCTTGATGAGGATCAGGGTGAGTAGAAATGCCATCTAGTGTACCCCTCTCGGAGGCTGGAGGGTGAATCCCAAAGGGACTTTCCTCTTCTTCCTCCATAGCAACCTCTTCAGCTTCATCCCTCCTTGGATCTTCCTAAACCAACATTATGTCTCCTTCTCCATTGTTGAAGGGTGAGGAAGACATGACATTGGTCTAGTTGAATCTGTTAGAAAACAACAAGAAAAGAGAACAGAGAATTTCTCCGCGATACGGTGATTGACAGGTTCGGGGAGTATATATAGATTTTTTTTATCTTAGAGGACAAGCATACGGAAGAATTGACAACCTTCGGGTTAGTACCTTTAGAATTATTTATTTTGATGGCTCCAGACCGATAAACCTCCTCGATTACATATGGGCCTTCCCATTTTGAGAGGAGTTTCCCTGCAAAGAATCTGAAACAAGAGTTGTACAAAAGAACATATTCTCTGACTTTAAACTCACGCTTTTGGATTCTTTTGTCATGCCATCTTTTAACTTTTTCTTTGAATAATTTTGCATTTTCATAAGCTTGGGTTCTCCATTCATCTAATGAGCTAATATCAAATAACCTCTTTTCACCGGCAAGTTTGGAATCATAATTGAGTTCTTCGATTGCCCAATATGCTTTATGTTCTAACTCAAGAGGCAAATGAAAAGCTTTCCCATAAACCATTTTATAAGGAGACATACCCATAGGATTTTTATATGCTGTTCTATATGCCCAAAGTGCATCATCTAATTTCTTAGACCAATTCTTCCTGGACCTATTGACAGTCTTTTGCAAGATTAATTTTATTTATCTATTTCTAAGTTCAACTTTACCAATAGACTGAGGATGATAAGGTGATGCAATCCTATGGTTAACATCATACTTGGCAAGCATTTTACGGAAAGCACCATGAATAAAGTGTGAACCACCATCAATCATTAAATATCCAGGGACTCCAAATCTTGGAAAAATAACTTCCTTAAGCATTTTAATAGAGGTGTTGTGATCAACACTATTGGTTGGAATAGCTTCTACCCATTTAGTAACATAATCAACATCAACCAAAATATGTGTATACCCATTAGAGGAAGGAAAAGGTCCCATGTAATCAAATCCCCAAACATCAAATGGTTCAATAGCAAGTGAATAATTCATAGGCATTTCTTGATGCTTACCGATATTTCCTATCCTTTGACATTCATCACAAGATAAGACGAACTTACGGGCATCCTTGAAGATAGTAGGCCAATAAAATCCAGATTGCAGTACCTGTGAGCAATTCTATCTCCAACATGATGCCCTCCATAAGCTTCAGAGTGACATTTCCGTAGGATTTGTCCATGTTCATGCTGAGGTACACAACGTCTAATAATACCATCTACTCCTTTATAAAGATGTGGGTCATCCCAAAAGTAATGTCTTAAATGATAGAAGAATTTTTTATTTTGTTGGTATGTAAAGCTAGATGGTAAAAATATTTAGCAACAATGTAATTAGCATAATCAGCATACCAAGGAGTACTGTGAGAAACATTTATTGCAGCTAACTGCTCACCAGGAAAACTATCATCAATAGGTAGTGGGTCATCAAGCACATTCTCAAGCCTAGATAAATTATCAGCTACTGGGTTCTCAACTCCTTTTCTATCAATGATATGTAAATCAAATTCTTGTAATAAGAGAGCCCATCGAATAAGTCTAGGTTTAGCATCTTTCTTTTCCATGAGATATTTAATAGAAACATGGTCTGTGTGAACAGTTACTTTGGAATCAACAATATGAGGTCTAAATTTATCACAAGCAAACACAACTGCTAAGAATTCTTTTACAATAGTAGCATAATTTCTTTGAGCACTGTCTAGATTTTTACTAGAATAATGAATAACATTAAGTTTCTTATGAACTCTTTGTCCTAGAACAACACCAACAACATAATCACTAGCATCACACATAATTTCAAAAGGAAAGTTCCAATCAGGTGGTTGAACAATACACTACTGGAATCAGCTAGTTTGCCATCTGCCAGTTCTTTGCCGTCCGCTAGCGGACGGCAAAGAAGCTCTTTGCCATCAGCTTCCAAAAAGCGGACGGCAAAGAACTGGCTGATGGCAAAGACCAAGTTTGCCATCAGCCAGTTCTTTGCCGTCTGCTAGCGGACGGCAAAGATTCTTTGCCGTCGGCTAGCGGACGGCAAAGAGGGAGGGGCCCCACTGACGAGCTGCAAAAAAAACCTAACGGGCCCTCTCTTTGCCGTCCGCTAGCGGACGGCAAAGAGCAAGAAGACGGACGGCAAAGGGTGGCGGACGGCAAAGAGGGAGGCCCCACGTAACGTTAACGGGGACGCGCCCCACACACCCTCTCTCTCTCTCTTTCTCTCCCACCTCCACCGCCCCGTCGCACCACGCCCCGCCGCCGCCCCAGCGCCCCCCGCCGCCGCCCCAGCACCCCCCGCCGCCGCCTCGGCGCCCCGCCACCCTGTTGCCCCGCCGCCCCCACCGCCCTGCTGTCTGGGCGCCGCCACGCCCCGGCGCCCCGGCACCTCCGCGCCCCGCCGCCCGGCCGGGCCCGGCGCCGCCGGCCCAGGCCGCCCCGCCCCCCTCCTCCGCTGCCCCAGGCCGCCCCGCCCCGCTCCTCCGCCGCCCCAGGCCGCACCGCCCCCCTCCTCCACCCTGCAGGTGATCTTCTTCCTTTTTCTCCTTTTTTCTGTTTTTTTAGTTTTAGGTTTATGTTTAGTTTAGATTTAGTTTTAGTTTTAGGATTAGTTTTAGGTTTATAGGTTTAGTTTTAGTTTAGTTTTAGGTTTAGATTTAGTTTTTTTCTTTTTCTGTTTTTTTAGTTTTAGTTTTAGGTTTAGTTTAGTTTTAGGAAAGAAGAAAAAGAGAAAAAGAGGAGATCAGGAGAAGAAGAAGAAGAGGAGGAGAAGAAAAAAGAAGAAGAGGAAGAAGAAGAAGAAGAAAAAAGAGGAGAGGAGGAGAAGAAGAAGAGGAAAAAGGAAAGGAGGAAGAAGAAGAAGAAAAAAGAGGAGAGGAGGAGAAGAAGAAGAGGAAAAAGGAAAGGAGGAAGAAGAAGATGAAGAAGAAGAAGGAAAAAAAGGAAGAAAAGGAAAAAGAGGAAGAAGAAGAAATGGAAAAAAACCCGACCCGACACGGTACCCTGACCCCGACCCGACACCCCGACACGACACCCCGACCCCGAGACCCTGACCCCGACCCCGAGACCCCGACCCCGACACCCCGACTCCGACCCCGACCCCGACCCCGACCCCGACACCCCGACCCCGACACCCCGACCCCGACCCCGACACCCCGACCCCCCAAGCCTGACCCGACACCCCGACCCCGACCCCGACACCCCGACCCCGACACCCCAACCCCGACCCCGACACCCCGACCCCCCAAGCCTGACCCGACACCCCGACCCCGACCCCGACACCCCGACCCCGACCCGAAACGGTACCCAGACCCCGACCCGGCACCCCGACACGACACCCCGACCCCGAGACCCCGACCCCGACCCCGAGACCCCGACCCCAACACCCCGACCCCGACCCCGACCCCGACACCCCGACCCCGACCCCGACACCCCGACCCCCCAAGCCTGACCCGACACCCCGACCCCGACCCCCCGAGCCTGACCCGACACCCCGACCCCGAGCCTGACCCGACACCACACCCCGACCCCGAGCCTGACCCGACACCCTGACCCCGACCACCGACACCTCCCGAAAAGGTGTTCTTTGGCCTTCCAGAGGCCGACGGGGTCATATATTTGTGAATTATTAGTTAGGTCATATATTTTTCGATTTTGTTATGAAAAACATCATATATAATTGTGTTGATCGTGTAGTTTTAAATGTGCAGTTGTTTCATCGCTGCGAGGTTTAGTGTTCGACGACCTCGCCGTGCGTTTGACGAGCTCTGCCCCTTCGTTCGTGGGTGAGCACAAATGACAGCGCAATTATTGCCGTCCGCTCTCCTTGCTGTCCGCCGCAGACGGCAAAGGGCCTTTGCCGTCAGCCGCCAGGAAGCAGATGGCAAAGTAGCTGTTTACCGTAGCCTACTTTGCCGGAGCCTTTTGCCGTCCGCGGCTGACGGCAAAGGCCTTTGCCGTACGCCGTGGCGGACGGCAAAGTAGCTGATTCCTGTAGTGATAGGTGCAGAAATTAAGGCTTTCTTGAGTGTTTCAAAGGCTTCTAAACAATCATCATCAAAAACAAAAGGAATATCCTTTTGCAAAAGATTCGTAAGAGGCCTAGAAATTTTAGAAAAGTCTTTGATAAATCTCCTATAGAAACCAGCATGACCTAAGAAACTACGAATACCTTTTATACCTTTAGGATATGTCATTTTCTCAATTGCATCAACCTTAGCTTTGTCCACTTCAATACCTCTTTAAAACATTTATGACCCAAGACAATGCCTTCATTAACCATAAAGTGGCACTTCTCCCAATTGAAGACAAGATTTGTTTGTTCACATCTATGCAAAACTCGATCAAGATTGCTTAAACAATCATCAAAAGACTTCCCATAAACAGAGAAGTCATCCATGAAAACCTCAACAATCTTTTCACAAAAGTCAGAGAATATAGCAGTCATACATCTTTGAAAGGTAGCAGGTGCATTACATAAACCAAAAGGCATACGTCTATAAGCATAAGTTCCAAAGGGACAAGTAAAAGTGGTCTTTTCTTGATCAGGTTGAGAAACAGGTATTTGTGAAAAACTAGAATATACATCAAGGAAGCAAAAATATGTGTGCTTAGATAATATTTCAAGCATTTGATCAATAAAAGGAAGAGGGTAATGATCTTTTCTAGTTGCTGTATTTAATTTTCTAAAATCAATTACCATTCTATAGCCTGTAACAATTCTTTGTGGAATAAGTTCATTCTTATCATTAGGGACAACAATAATACCTCCTTTCTTAGGGACACAATGAACAGGACTTACCCATCTACTATAAGCTATAGGATAGATTATACCTGCTTCCAGAAGTTTTAATATTTCCATTCTTACCACTTCTTTCATCTTCGGGTTTAACCGACGTTGGTGATCAACAACAGGTTTAGCATCAGGTTCCATATTAATTTTGTGCTAACATAGAGTGGGACTAATGCCCTTTAAATCATCAAGAGTATATCCAATAGTTGCTCGGTGCTTCCTTAGAACTTTTAATAATCTTTCTTCTTCATGTTCTAAAAGGATAGCAATGATAATAACAGGATATATCTTCTTTACTCAAGTTTAATACCCGACTCTTTACCTTTTTCGAGTTCCCAATCTTCAGAATTGCATTTAATTCTTTCCAAAAGATCCCACCGGAATTCAATAATCTACTTCATAAAAGAACCATCACAAGAAGTATCAAGCATGGTTTGATCATTACAAGAAAGCTGAGCATAAATTTTTTGGATAATAATTTCTCTTCAGAGCTCATGATTGGGGCATGAATATAACATTAACTTAAGCCTCCCCCAAGCTAGAGCGATAGTTTATCCTTCACAAGGCCAAAAATTATATATATAATTCCGATCATGATGAACTAGATGCATAGGATAATTTTTTTGGTGGAACTCCAATTTCAAACGATTCCAATTCCAAAATCCAATATCTTCGCATAGACTATACCATGCCGATGCTTTTCCCTTCAAAGATAAAGGAAACACCTTTATCATAACTTCATCCCTGGGTAAACCTGCAAGCTTAAACAATCCACAAATTTGTTCTACATATATCAAGTGCATATCAGGATGTTCGGTTCCATCTCCTACATAAGGATTAGCTAGCAGTTGTTCTATCATACCCGAAGGAATTTCATAGTCAATATTTTCAGTAGGTGCAGTAGGTTGAGGGGTAACTAATTGTGGTTCCGGACGAGGTGAAGATACCCCGAACAAACCCCTCAAAGGATTATTTTCCATAGTAACAAGTGACAATAAATTTCAGCACACTATATAAATGTTTCCTTACCAAATTCCACTTACCAAAGGCGCTTCACTCCCCGGCAATGGCGCTAGATAATAGCCTTGACGACCCACAAGTATAAGGGATTAATTGTAGCTCTTTTCGATAAGTAAGAGTGCCCAACGAGGAGCAGAAGGAAATGACAAGTGGTTTTCAGCAAGGTACGTAATGTCTGCAAGTGCTGAAATTGTAAGTAGCAGAGTAGTTTGATAGCAAGATAATTCGTAACGAGCAAGCAACGATAGTAGTAACATAAGTGCAGCAAGGTAGCCCAATCCTTTTGAGGCAAAGGACAGGACAAAATGGTCTCTTATGATAAGCAAAGTGTTCTTGAGGGTACACGAGAATTTCATCTAGTCACTTTCATCATGTCTGCTTAATTTGTGTTCGGTACTTTGATAATTTGATATGTGGGTGGACCGGTGCTTAGGTGCTGTTCTTACTTGAACAAACCCCCTACTTATGATTAACCCTCCCTCAAGCATCCGCAACTACGAGAAAAGTATTAAGAATAAATTCTAACCATAGCATTAATTAAACTTTTGGATCCAATCGGTCCCTTACGGAATAGCGCATAAACTGGTGTTTAAGCTTCTGTCACTCTCGCAACCCACCATCTAATTGCTACTCCACAATGCATTCCCTTAGGCCCAAATATGGTGAAGTGTCATGTAGTCGACGTTCACATGACACAACTAAGGGAATCACAACATACATACTATCAAAAGATCAAACACATATCAAGTTCACATGATTACTTGCAACATGATTTCTCCCGTGACCTCAAGAACAAAGGTAACTACTCTCACAAATGATAAACATGCTCATGATCAACGAAGTATTAAATAGCATATTGGATCTGAACATATAATCTTCCACCAAATAAACCATATAGTAATCAACTACAAGATGTAATCAACACTGCTAGTCACCCACAAACGCCAATGTATAGTTCCGGTAACAAGATTGAACACAAGAGATGAACTAGGGTTTGAGAGGAGATGGTGCTGTTGAAGATGTTGATGGAGATTGCCCTCCCCAAGATGGGAGAGTTGTTGGCGCGCCCAGGTGGGTTGTGCCCACCTGGTGGTTATTTGCTTCAGTAATTCTCAAATATTCCATAAAAAGTCCTCGTGAATTTTCAGCTCATTTGGAGTTGTGAAGAATAGGTAGCCTGACGTAGCTTTTTCAGGTCCATATTTCCAGCTGCCAGAATTCTCCCTCTTTGTGTATACCTTGCATATTATGAGAGAAAAGGCATTAGAATTACTCCAAAAAGCATTATTATGGATAAAAACATTATAAATAACAGTAATAAAACATGATGCAAAATGGATGTATTAGGCACAACCCACTAGGGCGCGCCTGGAGCCCAACCCGCGTGCAGGTGTATCGTGCTCACCTCGAGGCCCATCTTCGCATGAAACCGATGCCAAAAAATCCTATAAATATAGGAATCCCTAGAAATAACTGTAGATCAGAAGTTCTACCGCCGCAAGCCTGTGTAGCAACGAAAAACCAATCTGGACCCTGTTCCGGCACCCTGCCACAGGGGAAAATCATCACCGGTGGCCATCTTCATCATCCCGGCGGCCACCATGATGAGGAGGGAGTAGTTGACACGTCTCCAACGTATCTATAATTTTTTATTATTCCATGCTATTATATTATCTATTTTGGATGTTTAATGGGCTTTAATGTGCTCTTTTATAATATTTTTGGGACTAACCTATTAACTGGAGGCCCAGTGCCAGTTTTTTTTTGCCTATTTCAGTGTTTCACAGAAAAGGAATATCAAACGGAACGAAACCTTCGCGAGGATCTTTCTTGGAACAAACACAATCCAGGAGACTTGGAGTGAAAGTCAGAGATGCAACGAGGCGGCCACGAGGTAGGAGGGCGCGCCCCCACCCTCGTGGCCCCCTCGTAGCTCCACCGGTGTACTTCTTCCGCCTACATATACTCTTATACCCTAAAAACATCCAGGGGAGCCATGAAACCACTTTTCCACTGCCGCAACCTTCTGTACCTGTGAGATCCCATCTGGGGCCTTTTCCGGCGATCTACCGGAGGGAGATTCGATCATGGAGGGCTTCTACATCAACACCATAGCCTCTCCGATGATGTGTGAGTAGTTTACCATAGACCTTTGGGTCCATAATTATTAGCTAGATGGCTTCTTCTCTCTCTCTCTCTTTGGTTCTCAATACAAAGTTCTCCTCGATGTTCTTGGAGATCTATTTAATGTATTATTCTTTTGCGGTGTGTTTGCCGAGATCCGATGAATTGTGGATTTATGATCAAGTTTATATATGAACAATATTTGGTTCTTCTCTGAATTCTTATATGCATGATTTGATATCTTTGCAAGTCTCTTCGAATTACCAGTTTAGTTTGGCCTACTAGATTGATCTTTCTTGCAATGGGGGAAGTGCTTAGCTTTGGGTTCAATCTTGCGGTGTCCTTTCCAAGTGACAATAGGGGCAGTAAGGCACATATTGTATTGTTGCCATCGAGGATAAAAAGATGGGGTTTATATCATATTTCTTGAGTTTATCCCTCTACATCATGTCATCTTGCCTAAAGCATTACTCTGTTCTTATGAACTTAATACTCTAGATGCATGCTTGCTACCTCTTTTAGCATTGTGTTGGTTTTCCCCGAAGAGGAAGGGATGATGCAACAAAGTAGCGTAAGTATTTCCCTCAGTTTTTGGGAACCAAGGTATCAATCCAGTAGGAGGCTACGCGCGAGTCCCTCGCACATGCACAAAACAAATATATCCTCGCAACCGATGCAAATAGGGGTTGTCAATCCCTATAGGGCCACTTACGAGAGTGAGATCTGATAGGATAATATTTTTGTTATTTTTATGATAAAGATGCAAAGTAAAATAAAGGCAAAGTAAATAGCAAAGTAAATAACTAAGTAGTAGGAGATTGATATGATAAAGATAGACCCGGGGCCATAGGTTTCACTAGTGGCTTCTCTCGAGAGCATAAGTATTCTACGGTGGGTGAACAAATTATTGTTGAGCAATTGACAGAATTGAGCATAGTTATGAGAATATCTAGGTATGATCATGTATATAGGCATCACGTCCGAGACAAGTAGACCGACTCCTGCGTGCATCTACTACTATTACTCCACTCATCGACTGCTATCCAGCATGCATCTAGAGTATTAAGTTAAAAACAGAGTAATGCCTTAAGCAAGATGACATGATGTAGAGGGATAGACTCATGCAATATGAATAAAAACCCATCTTGTTATCCTCGATGGCAACAATACAATACATGCCTTGGTGCCCTTACTGTCACCGGGAAAGGACACCGCAAGATTGAACCCAAAGCTAAGCACTTCTCCCATTGCAAGAAAGATCAATCTAGTAGTCCAAACCAAACTGATCATTCGAAGAGACTTGCAAAGATAACCAATCATACATAAAAGAATTCAGAGAAGATTCAAATATTATTCATAGATAGACTTGATCATAAACCCACAATTCATCGATCTCAACAAACACACCGCAAAAAGAAGATTACATCAAATAGATCTCCACAAGAGAGGGGGAGAACATTGTATTGAGATCCAAAAAGAGAGAAGAAGCCATCTAGCTACTAACTATGGACCCGTAGGTCTGAGGCAAACTACTCACACTTCATCGGAGGGGCTATGGTGTTGATGTAGAAGCCCTCCGTGATCGATGCCCCCTCCGACGGAGCTCCGGAACAGGCCCCAAGATGGGATCTCATGGATACAGAAAGTTACGACGGTGGAATTAGGGTTTTGGCTCCGTATCTGATCGTTTGGGGGTACGTGGGTATATATAGGAGGAAGAAGTACGTCGGTGGAGCAATAGGGGGCCCACGAGGGTGGAGGGTGTGCCTGGGGGGGTAGGCGCGCCCCCTACCTCGTGGCCTCCTGTTACATGTCTTGACGTAGGGTCCAAGTCTCCTGTGTTGTATTCGATGAGAAAATCACGTCCCCGAAGGTTTCATTCTGTTTGGACTCCGTTTGATATTGCTTTTCTTCGAAACCCTAAAACAGGCAAAATACAACAATTCTGGGCTGGGCCTCCAGTTAATAGGTTAGTCCCAAAAATAATATAAAAGTGGATAATAAAGCCCAATAATGTCCAAAATAGTAGATAATATAGCATGGAGCAATCAAAAATTATAGATACGTTGGAGACGTATCAATGCTGGATTGCGGTCGATGTGTGGAGTAATAGTAGTAGATGCAGAATTGTTTTGGTCTACTTAACACAGACATGATGCCTATATTTCATAATAATTGCCTAGATATTCTCATAACGATGCGCTCTTCTATCAATTGCTCGACAATAATTTGTTCACCCACCGTAATACATGCTATCATGAGAGAAGCCACTAGTGAAACCTATGGCCCCCGGGTCTATTTTATATCATATAAGTTTCCGATCTACATTTCTAGTTTTACTATTTATTTTATTTTGCAATCTTTACTTTTCAATCTATACAACAAAAATACCAAAACTATTTATCTTATTATCTTTATCAGATCTCACTTTTGCAAGTGGCCGTGAAGGGATTGACAACCCCTTTATCGCGTTGGTTGCAAGTTTCTTGATTGTCTGTGCAGGTACTAGGCGACTTGTGTGTAATATCCTACTGGATTGCTACCTTGGTTCTCAAAAACTGAGGGAAATACTTACGCTACTTTGCTGCATCACCCTTTCCTCTTCAAGGGAAAACCAACACATGCTCAAGAGGTAGCAAGAAGGATTTCTGGCGCCGTTGTAGGGGAGATCTACGCTCAAGTCAAGACATACCAAGTACCCATCACAAACTCTTCCTCCCTCGCATTACATTATTTGCCATTTGCCTCTCGTTTTCCTCCCCCCACTTCACCTTTGCTTTCTCCCGTCGTCCTCTTGTTTTCTTAAGTTTGCCTTTCTATTGCTATGGCCGAACCAAAAGGGGCTAAGGGTTTCCCGGGTTTTAATACCTTGGATAATCCCTCTATCATTTCTAAGCTCATAAATAATGTTGCTATGAGAAGACCTACCGGAGTTATCAATGAGAGTTTAGATAATTTTGATGAAGATGACCCCAAAATCTTTTGTTATTTGCTTGATGAATCTTTGAAAATGCTTGGGATATACTGTTAAGGATACAAGCCAGCTATGTCCCCCAATATCAAATTGAGATATACTTAAAAAGCTTTTATGTTGGCTTGCCCTCTTCTTTCAAGCAAGTTTTAGATTCTATCTTGGAAGAAGGTTTTCTTGAGGGGGATGCCATCGATACATACGAAAAGATGAAAGCTATATTTGGGCACCCCATGAGTGAAAAAGTTGAACCACCTCCCTTTTGTGTTTTTATCAAAATGAAATTATCAAAGAAATGAAGGCTAGCTTAGATGCAAATTTTCGCAGTGTGCTTAATCTTTCTTCTACCATTAATGGCCACATGCTTTCACAAAATAGGAAGATAAGTGCTTTGGATAAGAAAGTCTCCCTTTATCACCAAAAGGGAAAAGATGACAATACTTAGATGTATTCTTGCTTTTATGCCTAGCTAGGGGCATTAAACGATAGTGCTTGCTGGGAGGCAACCCAATTTTATTTTTGTTCCTTGATTTTTGTTCCTGTTTAGTAATAAATAAATCATCTAGCCTATTTTATGATTGTGTTTTGTATGTTTTTATTAGTGTTTGTGCCAAGTAAAGCCTTTAGGATCTTCTTGGATGATTGTTGTTTGATCTCGCTGAAAAAAACAGAAAGTATGCGCTCACGAGAATAATTTACATTTTTTACCAGAGCAATAAAATACCAATTCCAACTGCAGTAGATCAATATAAAAATTATTTAGGTCATCCTAATTTTTCAAAAAAATTGGAGTTACAGAAGTATTCGAAACTTCCAGATTGCTACAGACTATTCTGTTTTTGACAGATTCTGTTTTTCGTCTGTTGTTTGCTTATTTTGATGAATCTATGGCTAGTATCGGGGGGTATGAACCATAGAGAAGTTGGAATATAGTAGGTTTAACACCAATGTAAATAAAGAATGAGTTCATTACAGTACCTTAAAGTGGTGGTTTGCTTTCTTATACTAACGGAGCTCATGAGATTTTCTGTTAAGTTTTGTGTTGTGAAGTTTTCAAGTTTTTGGGTAAAGATTTGATGGATTTTCGAACAAGGAGTGGCAAGATCCTAAGCTTGGGTATTCCAAAGGCACCCCAAGGTAAAATTCAAGGACAACCAAAAGCCTAAGCTTGGGGATGCCCCGGAAGGCATCCCCTCTTTTGTCTTCATCTATCGGTAACTTTACTTGAGGCTATATTTTTATTCACCACATGATATGTGTTTTGCTTGGAGCGTCTTGTATGATTTGAGTCTTTCCTTTTTAGTTTACCACAATCATCCTTTCTGTACACACCTTTTTGGAGAGACACACATGAATCGGAATTTATTAGAATACTCTATGTGCTTCACTTATATCTTTTGAGCTAGATAATTTTGCTCTAGTGCTTCACTTATATCTTTTTAGAGCACAATGGTGGTTTTATTTTATAGAAATTATTGATTCTCATGCCTCACTTATATTATTTTGAGAGTTTTTTTAGAACGGCATGGTAATTTGCTTTGGTTATTAAATTAGTCCTAATATGACAGGCATCCAAGATGGGTATAATAAAAACTTTCATATATAGTGCATTGAATACTATGAGAAGTTTGATACTTGATGATTGTTTTGATATATGAAGATGGTGATATTAGAGTCATGCTAGTTGAGTATTTTTGAATTTGAGAAATACTTGTTTTGCGGTTTGCAAGTCACGTAGCATGCACGTATGGTAACCTTTGTGTAACAAATTTGAAGCATGAGGTGTTTCTTTGATTGTCCTCCTTATGAGCGGCAGTCGGGGATGAGCGATGGTCTTTTCCTACCAATCTACCCCCCTAGGAGCATGCGCGTAGTGCTTGGTTTTGATGACTTGTAGATTTTTGCAATAAGTATGTGAGTTCTTTATGACTAATGTTGAGTCCATGGATTATACACACTCTCACCCTTCCATCATTGCTAGCCTCTTCGGTACCATGCATTGCCCTTTCTCACCTCGAGAGTTGGTGCAAACTTCACCGGTGCATCCAAACCCCGTGATATGATATTCTCTATCACACATAAGACTCCTTATATCTTCCTCAAAACAACCACCATACCTACATATTATGGCATTTCCATAGCCATTCCGAGATATATTGCCATGAAACTTTCCACCGTTCCGTTTATTATGACACACTTCATCATTGTCATATTGCCTTGCATGATCATGTAGTTGACATCGTATTTGTGGCAAAGCCACCGCTCATAATTTTTTTATACATGTCACTCTTGAATCATTGCACATCCAGGTACACCGCCGGAGGCATTCATATAGAGTCATATTTTGTTCTAGTATCGAGTTGTAATTTTTGAGTTTTAAATAAATAGAAGTGTGATGATTATCATTACTAGAGCATTGTCCCATGTGAAAAAAAGAGAAAGGCCAAATAGAAAAAAGAGAAGGCCCAAAAAAAGAACAAAAAGAGAGAAAAAGAGAGAAGGGAAAATGTTACTATCCTTTTTCCACACTTGTGCTTCAATGTAGCACCATGATCTTCATGATAGAGAGTCTCTTATTTTTTCACTTTCATATACTAATGGGAATTTTCATTATATAACTTGGCTTGTATATTCCAACAATGGTCTTCCTCAAAATGCCCTAGGTCTTCATGAGCAAGCAAGTTGGATGCACACCCACTTAGTTTCTTTTGTTGAGATTTCATACATTTATAGCTTTAGTGCATCCGTTGCATGGCAATCCCTACTCCTCGCATTGACATCAATTGATGGGCACCTCCATAGCCCGTTGATTAGCCGCATTGATGTGAGACTTTATCCCTTTTTGTCTTCTCCACACAACCTCCATCACCATATTCTGTTCCACCTATAGTGCTATGTCCATGGCTCGCGCTCATGTATTGCGTGAAAGTTGAAAAGTTTTAGAATACTAAAGTACGAAACAATTGCTTGGCTTGTCATCGGGGTTGTGCATGATGGGAGCATTTTGTGTGACAAAAATGAAGCATGGCCAAACTATATGATTTTGTAGGGATGAGCTTTCTTTGGCTATGTTATTTTGAGAAGACATAATTGCTTGATTAGTATGCTTGAAGTACTATTATTTTTATGTCAATATTAAACTTTTGTCTTGAATCTTTAGGATCTGAATATTCATGCCACAATAAAGAAAATTCCATTGAAAATTATGTTAGGAAGCATTCCACATCAAAAATTCTGTTTTTATCATTTACCTACTCGAGGGCAAGCATGAATTAAGCTTGGGGATGCTGATACGTCTCCAACGTATCTATAATTTTTGATTGTTCCATGCTATTATATTATCTATTTTGGATGTTTAATGGGCTTTAATATGCTCTTTTATATTATTTTTGGGACTAACCTATTAACCGGAGGCCCAGTGCCAGTTTTTGTTTTTTTGCCTATTTCAGTGTTTCACAGAAAAGGAATATCAAACGGAATCCAAATGGAACGAAACCTTCGCGAGGATCTTTCTTGGAACAAACGCAATCCAGGAGACTTGGAGTGGAAGTCAGAGACGCAATAAGGCGGCTACAAGGTAGGAGGGCGCGCCCAGGGGGGTAGGCGCGCCCCCACGCTCATGGACCCCTCGTAGCTCCACCGACGTACTTCTTTCGCCTATATATACTCTTATACCCTAAAAACATCCAGGGGAGCCACAAAACCACTTTTCTACAGCCGCAACCTTCTATACCCGTGAGATCCCATCTGGGGCCTTTTCCGACGATCTGTCAGAGGGGGATTCGATCACAGAGGGCTTCTACATCAACACCATAGCCTCTCCGATGATGTGTGAGTAGTTTACCACAGACCTCCGGGTCCATAGTTATTAGCTAGATGGCTTCTTCTCTCTCTTTGGTTCTCGATACGAAGTTCTCCTCGATGTTCTTGGAGATCTATTTGATGTAATATTCTTTTGCGGTGTGTTTGCCGAGATCCGATGAATTGTGGATTTATGATCAAGTTTATCTATGAACAATATTTGGTTCTTCTCTGAATTCTTATATGCATGATTTGATATCTTTGCAAGTCTCTTCGAATTATCCGTTTAGTTTGGCCTACTAGATTGATCTTTCTTGCAATGGGAGAAGTGCTTAGCTTTGGGTTCAATCTTGCGGTGTCCTTTCCCAGTGACAGTAGGGGCAGCAAGGCACATATTGTATTGTTGCCATCGAGGATAAAAAGATGGGGTTTATATCATATTGCTTGAGTTTATCCCTCTATATCATGTCATCTTGCCTAAAGCATTACTCCGTTCTTATGAACTTAATACTCTAGATGCATGCTGGATAGCGGTCGCTGTGTGGAGTAATAGTAGTAGATGCAAGATCGTTCTTAACACGGACGTGATGCCTATATTTCATAATCATTGCCTAGATATTTCATAACTATGCGCTCTTCTATCAATTGCTCGACAGTAATTTGTTCACCCACCGTAATACATGTTATCATGAGAGAAGCCACTAGTGAAGCCTATGCCCCGGGTCTATTTTATATCATATAAGTTTCCGATCTACAGTTCTAGTTTTACTATTTATTTTATTTTGCAATCTTTACTTTTCAATCTATACAACAAAAATACCAAAAATATTTATCTTATTATCTTTATCAGATCTCACTTTTGCAAGTGGTCATGAAGGGATTGACAACCCCTTTATCGTGTTGGTTGCAAGGTTCTTGATTGTTTGTTCAGGTACTATGCGACTTGCGTGTAATCTCCTACTGGATTGATACCTTGGTTCTCAAAAACTGAGGGAAATACTTGCGCTACTTTGCTGCATCACCCTTTCCTCTTCAAGGGAAAACCAACGCATGCTCAAGAGGTAGCAGCAGTCCACCCTCGGGGCCGAGGGTCATACCGGTACCTATGTGTTTAATCTCTCTCTCTCTCTCGTGTTCTTGAGATGACACGATCTTGATGTATCGCAGGCTTTGTCAATATAGTTGGATCATATGGTGTTTCTCCCTCTCTATCTTGTTGTGATGAATTGAGTTTTCCCTTTGAGATTTCGTTCTTATCGGATTGAATACTTTTATGGTTTTGAGAACACTTGATGTATGTCTTGCTATGAATACCCGTGGTTTCAATGGGGTATCATATTGATTCACTTGATATGTGTTTTGGCACTCAACTCACGGATTCCCGAGGCGACATTGGGGTAATATATGCATTGGGGTTGAGACACGTTCTCGTCTTTGTTTCTCCGGTAGAAATCTTGGGGCACTCTTTGAGGTTCTTTGTGTTGGATTGAGTATTATGAATCTGAAATTGTTTGATGCATATCGTATAATCAACTCACGTATACTCGCGGTGACATTGGAGTATCTAGGTGACATTAGAGTTGGTTGATGTGTATCATATGGTGTTATTATAGTACAAAATCTTGATAGATCGATCGTAAAGGATAACTTGATGTTATTTTAGTATGAACTCTTGATAGATCGATCAGAAAGAATAGCTTTGAGGTGGTTTTGTACCCTACAAACAATTTCTTCTTATGTTCTCTGCTAGATAGGAACTTTGGAGTGATTCTTCATCGCACGTTGAGGGATGGTTATGTGATCCAATTATATTAGCATCGTTGAGAGATTGCACTAGCGAAAGTATGGACCCTAGGCCTCATTTTCAAGCATTGCAATACCGTTTGTGCTCCGTTTTATCAATTGCTACCTTGCTGTTTTTTAATGTTCCTATTACAAAAATCAATATCTCCTATCATTATTACACTTGTATCAACATCTCTTCGCCAAACTAGTGCACATATACAAATTACCATTGTATTTGGTGTGTTGGGGACACAAGAGACTCTTTGTTATTTGGTTGCAGGGTTGTTTGAGAGAGACCATCTTCATCCTACGCCTCCCACGGATTGATAAACCTTAGGTCATCCACTTGAGGGAAAATTGCTACTGTCCTACAAAATTCTGCGCTTGGAGGCCCGACACGAGTATACAAGAATAAAGTTGCATAGTAGACATCAATGTCAACTATGGTACTTGTGGATTTTAACTATATCAGATATCCACAAGACAAAAATATATAAGGAAGGCAACTATCAAGATATGTTTCTCTTTAATGAAGCCATCAACAAATTAGCTCATATTCAAATTCCACTCAAGGGCAGGAATTACACCTGGAGTAACATGCAATAATCTCCCCTTCTTAAGAAGCTTGACTTTGTTTTTTCATTTGAATCATGGACCCTCCCATACCTCCTTGCCACCGCCATTTCTCTTGCTAGAACTATATCTGATCATGTTCCTTGTGTTCTAAAAATTCGCACCTCCATCCCTAAGTCCATTGTTTTTAGATTTAAAATTTATTGGTTGGAAAACAGTCATTTCAAACAGGTTGTGAAGGATATATGAGAACAACAAGTCCAAGAGCAGGATAGTGCCAAAATAATTGCTGCTAAATTTAAGAGATTGAGGAAGAGCTTAAATAACTGGTCAAGGAACATCAGTGATCTCAGGGGCACCATAAGAGACACTAATAGTGTCATTCTTCAATATGACACCTTGGAAGAATATAGGAAGCTCACTATTGATGATGCTAATGGCAGACTTACACTTAAGACGCATTTAGAAGAGGTCCCGTCCTTTCAAAAGATATAATGGAAGCAAAGGGCTACCATCAGACCCTACAAAGTTGAAGAAGCAAGCATACAATATTTTCAAGCAAAAGCAACCATTAAACACAATTAAGAACAACAATATTGATGCCCTCAAGATGATAATGGGGTGGAGCATCATGACCATCAATGCGGAGCTGCAATTCTATCCAAGGCTTTCAAAGTAAGATTGGAAGTGGACCAACCCACTGATAATCCTTTGCTACTTCATACATACTCTTATTTAGCCTAATCATCTACCATTAGAGTTGGAGAGGCATTTTACTAAAGAGGATATTGTGAGGTGGTTATGAAATGCCTAGTGACAAATCACCTGGTCCAGATGGGTTCGATGCTTCTTTCCTCAAAGCATGTTGGGAGATTATAACACCTGATTTCTATAATTCGATTAGAGATTTCCATGCTGGCTCTGTTAACATGCAAAGCATCAACTGCTCCTATATCACATTGATTCCAAAGCACAATTTTACTACTACTGCTAGTGACTACATACCTGCTTAATTGCACTCTAAAGATCATCACCAAACTTTTGGCCAACAGATTGTAGAAAGTGATTCTCAGCATGGTGCATATTACTCAGTATGGTTCATCAACAAGAGATGCTTGCAAGATTGTTTGGCATGGTCCTATGAATACATTCATCAGTGTAATCAGTCCAAAATGGAAATCATTCTTCTGAAGTTAGACTTTGAAAAGCCTTTGATATGATCTACCATGACACCAATATTGAGCCCCTGTGGTCCAAAGGATTTGGAACTAAATGGATTCCATGGATTAAAATGATTGATAGCACTGGGTTTTCTCCTGTCCTTCTCGGTGGGTTACCCGGCAAGCAATTTTTTATGTAAGAGAGGAGTGAGGCAAGGAGACCCTCTCTCTCCACTTATCTTTGCAATGGCAGCAGACCTCCTTCAAACCATGTTAAATGAGACTATGCATAATTCTCTCATTGAGCCTCGTGTGATTCATTCAACCATCCCAGACTTTCCAGTGATCCAATATGTAGATGACACAATGCTGGTGATTCCTTCTACCCAATTATTGCACATCAAGAATCTGCTCCTTCATTTTGCTGCCTACACTGGTCTTAAGGTCAACTACTCTAAATCTATTATGGTTGCTATCAACACACCTAACCAAATAATGAGAGAATTGTCTACCTTGGCGGGTTGTCAGATTGGCACCCTGTCCTTCCCTATCTGACTAAACCCAGAGTGCAATATTTCTTTCCCCTGCTTAAAAGAATTTAAGTTAGACCCCGAGGATGCTTCACTCTCTTGTCCTATGGTGACAAATTAGTGCTGATTAAGTCTGTCTTTGCAAGCATGCCCCTATATTTTTCATGAGTACTCTCACCTTGCCATTGCTTGTGATACAACAAATCGATAAGTACTTGAACATTGTTTTTGGAGGAAGTATGGTACCGAGGAGAAAGGTGCCGCTTTGATTTCTTGGGACAAAGCATGTAAACTCAAAACCCATGGGGGCTTAGGTGTTCTGGACATGGTTACTCACAATCAAGCTTGCTGATGAAATTTCTGCTCAAATTTCCGAGCAAAGAAAACATTCCTTGGATTCAAATCATCTGGGAAGCCTACTACATTCACAAAATTAATTGCTTGTATTTGTGTTGGTAATTCCCCAAAGAGGAGAGGATAATGCAACACAACAACGGTAAGTATTTCCCTCAGTTATGAAACCAAGGTTATCAATCCAGTAGGAGAACCAAGTACCACTATGTAAACAACACCTGCACACAAACAACAAAAACTTGCAACCCAACGCATAAGAGGGGTCGTCAATCCCTCCTCAGTATTGAGATAGATTAAATTGTATGAGATTTGATAAATAGATCTAGCAAAAACACAAAATAAAATAAGTAAAGAAAAAGTGCAACAAGGTAATTTTGGATTTTTGGATAAATAGATCTGAAAATAATATGATAGGAAATAGACTCGGGGGCCCTAGATTTCACTAGAGGCTTCTCTCGAGAAAATAACATATGGTGGGTAGAAAAATTACTGTTGGAAAATTGACAAAAAAGCAAATAATTATTATGATATCCAAGGCAATGATCATGTATATAGGCATCACGTCCAAGATTAGTAGACCAACTCCTGCCTGCATCTACTACTATTACTCCACACATCGACCGCTATCCAGCATGCATCTAGTGTATTAAGTTCATGGAGAAACGGAGTAATGCAATAAGAACGATGGCATAATGTAGACAAGATCTATTCATGTAGGAATAGATCCCATATTTTTATCCTTAATAGCAATGATATATGCGTGTCATGTCTCTTTCTGTCACTAAGATTGAGCACCGCAAGATCAAACCCATCACAAAGCACCTCTTCCCGTTGCAAGAAAAATCAATCTAGTTGGCCAAACCAAACCAAAGTTTTGGAGAAGAAATACGAGGCTATAAAGATCATGCATAAAAGAGTTCAACAAAGAATCAAATAATATTCATGGATAGATCTGATCATAAATTCCCAATTCATCGGATCCCAACAAACACACCACAAAAAGTCATTACATCAAATTGATATCCAAGAACATCGAGGAGAACATTGTATTGAAGATAAAAAATAGAGAAGGAGCTACTACCTACGGACCCGTAGGTCTGTGGTAAACTACTCACGCATCATCATAGGGGCAAGGGTGATGATGAAGAACCCCTCCATGATCGTTGACCCCTCCGGCAGAGTGCCAAAGAAGGCCTCTAGATTGGATCTCGTGGTTCTGGAACTTGCGGTGGCTAGAATTGTGTTTTGTCAAGACTCCTGGGGTTTTGGGATTTTAGAGTATTTATAGAGGCAGAGGTTAGTGGAGGGGTTCCTGTGGGCCCTACTAGCCACCATGGCACGCTTGGGGGCCCTGGTGCGCCCTGATGTCTAGTGGGCCCCACTGGCCTCCTCTAGCACACTTCTTGGGCCTCCTAGGTGTCTTCTAGGCAGAATTTTATTCCAAAAAGTTTCGTGGCATTTGGACTCTGTTTGGTATTGATATTCTGCAAAGTAACAAAACAAACAAAAAACAACATCCGACACTTGTCACTATGTCAATAGGTTAGTCGCAAAAATGATGTAAAGTTGCTAGTAAATGAGTATAAAACATCCAAGAATGATACTTTAATAGCATGGAACAATAAAAAATTATAGATACATTGGAGACGTATCAAAAAGCCTAGGACATAGACCTATGGGGTCCTTTTGGTGGAGGGTCATTTTGAAGCTGCTATCTCTGTGTAAAAGATTTGCTATTTGCACAACTTCTATGGGTGATATTATCTTCTTCTGGTCAGATCCCTGGGACAACATAGACTGCAAGACATCCATCTAGAGATTTTTTTCCTTCACATGCAACAAGGAAATCACCCTCAAACATGCACTAGAACTGGATAATGCGGATAAAATGTTTCATAGACCTCTATCTGTTGTTGCACACCAACAATATATGATGCTTCATTGCACTTTGACCAACACCCCTGTGCTAACTCATGCTGACAGATGGTATTATACCTAGAAATGTAGCAAGTATTTGAAGGAAATATGCCCTAGAGGCAATAATAAAGTTGTTATTTTATATTTCCTTATTCACGATAAATGTTTATTATTCATGCTAGAATTGTATTGACCAGAAACCTAAATACATGTGTGAATACATAGACAAACAATGGGTCCCTACTGAGCCTCTACTTGACTAGCTCGTTTATCAAAGATGGTTAAGGTTTCCTAACCATGGACATGAGTTGTCATTTGATAACGAGATCACATCATTAGGAGAATGATGTGATGGACAAGACCCATTCGTTAGCTTAGCATATTGATCATTCAGTTTTATTACTATTGCTCTCTTCATGTCAAATACATATTCCTTCAACTATGAGATTATGCAACTCCTGGATACCGGAGGAATACCTTGTGTGCTATCAAACTTCACAACGTAACTGGGTGATTCACTAGTACAGCGAGGTGCTATACAAATGGTTTTTAACCCCTTTCCGCGACGACATTTGGAACCGTCGCCAAGTGAGTGTGGGCGATAGGGGGGGGTCCTTCCCACACGACCCAGAAACTGTCGGGGATACGCCCTCCTGGCACACACAGGCAAAATGAGGTCGTGTGCGACCGGCGAGCGATCAAATATGGTTATACATACAATAGAGCTGAAAAATACAACTATATAGGCGAAATCGTTTCCGGTCATAAGTACATCCCACACAGTCATTCCCCGCTAAACGTTTCATTCGTATATACATCCCACACAGTCGCTCCAAGGAAAACGTTTTCGTTCGCAGGTACATCACACAGATATTAACAATTTTATCATTTTTGTTATTGAATGCATCATACACGGTGCGTAGAAGAAACTGTGTGGCAAAGACTGTCCATCACACACAGTTTTTATGTGGTAAACGTTTGCGCAAGGTGGCCTAACGCAAACAGTTTTCAAGAGAAGGTCGCGTGTGATTGTTCATTGATCCAAGATGGTTTATTCCTAGAAACTGTGTGTGTTGCCTGAGGTCATTGCCCACGGTATTTTCTCAATAACTGTCTGTAATAGCAAAACCAAATTAACAGGCTAATTCACCATTAGCAGGCTAATTTACCTATTATTAATAATCCATTTATTAATCTAATTGACATTCATATTAAGGACATTATATATTTCATTTCCATATTAAGTAAGCAGGATTTCATAATTGAAATACATCAGAGTACAACATGTTATAGCTTCAACACTCAGCTACCCCATTATACAACTGCACCAGCACCAAATTTCACATGCAACATGTAGAACCTTTCGAAATTATCATCATAGATGGTACATAGATAGATGCATCTCATCTGGAAAACTGCTAAAGCGGAAGGCAAATATTGAGCCTTCATTCATGTTGAAGGTCTTTGCAACTTTAGGCCAGTGCCTGTGGATGATTGACCGCCCATCCTTCGTCCTCTTCAGGAACACTTCAATATTGAACCATGGGTGTTGTATGAAACTTTCCTTGCCTCCTGACCATAGAGGTGGTTTCAGAGGTAATCATCGGTGAACTGCTTTGGAAAGGCATGAAAACAAGGATGTGCATAAATATCTTCTCTATATTGGAAATGGGGCAAAGGAATAAAAAAGGAAGGTATAATAGTTAGTACCATCTTGTAGTGAATTGATGTCTTCTTCATTGTGCAAACAAAGATCTTGTTGTTTTTTGTCGCTAATTTCTTTATCCTAACAATCTTTTTAAGTTTCTTGACTTGATTGATATTCATGGACAACTCATTTCCCCATATGCAAAAAGGGTCGAACAGTGGGTCAAAACCTCTGACAACAGGAACTACATGTGCAAGACCAAATTGTTAAAAGCCTAAATATTAGAATGGTTCCTGCAATTGCACAATAATGTGCTATTAGACAACGGACCATGCACGTGCTAACCTCGATTGTAAATCTCAATGCTTCCCATTGTTTCTCTACAACACATATAAGGTAGTTAGTCATCAGGTTAAGTAAGGGTTCGCATGTTATCAATAAAATATGTTGATGAAAAGTAAGCACATTGCAGATTCTTCAGATTAATTCAAACCACATGAAAAACCCATTTATCCAAACCAAGCATGATTAATAACTAGGAAATATAGCACTTGTATATGTTTCTCATGTATTAAGTGTAGCCAAATTCGATTTATTCCTCACATGCACAACAATACAAAATTGTACCCATGACAATTGGACATCGCATTGCAGAATTGAACCAAGCAGTTAACTAAACACCATAACAAAAGAACCAAACATTAACTGAGCACCACATTGCACAATATAACATACTCCTAATAGAAGATCAGACAGTTAACCAAACCAAGCATGCTTAACAATGTGGAAATATAGCAATTGTATTTGTTTCTCATGTATTTACTACAGCCAAATTCAATTTATTCCTCACATGGTATACAATAATATAATGCACCCACTACAATTTAACATCACATTGCAGAATTCAACCAAACAGTTAACTAAACACCACAACAAATGAACCAAACATTAACTAAGCACCACATTGCACAATATAACATACTCCTAATAGAAGATCAGACAGTTAACCAAACCAAGCATGCTTAATAACTTGGAAATATAGCAATTGTATTTGTTTCTCATGTATTTACTACAGCCAAATTCAATTTATTCCTCACATGGTATACAATAACAGAATCCACCCACAACAATTGAACATCGCATTGTAGAATTGAACGAAACAGTTAACTAAACACCACAACAAATGAACCAAACGTTAACTGAGCACCACATTGCACAATATAACATACTCCTAATAGAAGATCAGACAGTTAACCAAACCAAGCATGCTTAACAACTTGGAAATATAGCAATTGTATCTGTTTCTCATGTATTTAGTACAACCAAATTCGATTTATTTCTCACATGGTATACAATAACAGAATGCACCCACAACAATTTAACATCACATTGCAGAATGGAACCAAATAGTTAACTAAACACCACAACAAATGAACCAAACATTAACTGAGCACCACATTGCACAATGTATAACATACTAGAAGATCAAACAGTTAACCAAACCAAGCATGCTTGACAACTTGGAAATATAGCAATTGTATTTGTTTCTCATGTATTTTGTAAAGAAAAATTCGATTTATTTCTCACATGGAAGACAATACAAAATTGCACCCTGAAGAATTGAACATCACATTTGCAGAATTGAACAAAATAGTTAACTGAACACGACAACTAATTAACCAAACAGCTAATAAGTGAGCACCACATGGCACGACATATAAAACATATACACTAGAGCAACAGATTGCATGGTAAAACTAGATAGCGCAATTCGCTAGAATTTGTTAAGGAAAGGCAGTAGCTAGCAAACTGAACATGGGTCCTTATAGTGAGCTAATAAGACAAGCTACTCATTGTGGGAGATATCGATGACGATTGGCTCCTTGGACATGGAAGAGGGCGAGGCCTCCGCATCGTGGGTGCCCTCTTCGTAGTGGTGAGTTGCCTGAGCTGCTCTGGGAACCAACCTGCTGGCTCTCGAGTTGAGGTAAGCACATGCACGCTGAGAAAACACCTCGTAGTCTTCATGGAAGATACCGAGGGTGGCCTCGAGAAAATGCCATGAACTATCGTTTAAAGCAGCCAACCGCGTCGCGGTGTCGGCGCACGAGGTGTTGATGGTGGCCTCGACGGCGAGGTGCTCCTCCAAGATCTGGGGTCGGCATGAATGGCAGCCATCGCGACATTATCCGCGTGTGTGGCCGTGATTTGCTTCTCCGTTGCCAAATGCTCCTTGAGCTCCTGGCTATACTACGTGCACCATGGCTTAGGGCGGCACTTATTTGGTGGAGGGGTCGGTGATTTGGGTGGAAGGTGTCGCGCCGGAGGTCGGGGCATGTGGGATGTGGAAGGAGGAGGATGGGGTCGGGTGTGGATTACCTACCTGGATAGACAAGCCCGAGTAGCGTGAAGGAGGGTCGCCGGTGAGGAGGCGGCGCTGCAAGCAAGGAGTGAAGGTTTCAACTTGGAAAGGAAGGCGGAAACAGGGGAAATGTGGCTTTTGGTAAGGGGGTGGGGCAGGGAGATAGATATTTCCACGGAAGCCAAAAATTTTGAATCGGTTCAGCGAAAAAACTGGCGCACAAAGTGTCATCAGACATGGTCCATTATTCAGAACTGTGTATGATATGTGAACATCACAAACGATTCAGATAGCTTAACCCATGTGTGATGAGTTTGAACATCAAAATTTTTTATTCCAATTTCCCTGGTTACAGTGGTCATCCACGTCATTGCATAATTTGGGTACACAGTACACCCACACTTCTTAATCGAGCAAGTTCAGCAATTAAACAGAGCTAGCTGGCCTAAACATTACTCTAACAAATTAAAGACCAACGCTCTTAATTAAACAAAACAAAGAGTACTACTACGGCTGGTGCTCGTCGATCTCTACCGCCTCATCCATGTCCAGCTCGCGCCCGACGGTGTCCTGGGGAAGGGGCTCCATGGCGTCCATCGCACCATACTCGGCAAGCATCTCCCCATTCGCGTCTACCATCTCTTTGGAAAAGGCCGCCACAAGCTGGACATGGGCGGCTGCGATTTGGGCTTGGACGAGCTCCGTTGTCGCAAGGTATGTGGTGGAGGAATGGACGGCTGCTCGAACGCTCTCGGTGATTGCCAACTCTTCGGTCGTGGGTTGCCGATCATTGTTGGAGAAGCTTCATTCAATTTGTGCAGTGACCGCCATGAGCTGGGCGTGGGCAGCCTCAACATGGTCGTGGGCGACCTCCATCAGGGCTAAGGCCACTGCTGCGGAACGGACAGCTATTGTGCCGCTCTCGCCAGTTGCCATCCCCGAGACTGATGTTGCTGCCGCCACCTGAGAAGCAATAACAGCCATTTGGGCTACCTTGGCCGCCCGGTCACAGATTGCGGCCTCGCTCATGCACCTTGTTAGCACGCACATGGCAGCTGCGACCGCGCTCTCTCCGGAGTGGGCCGCTGAAGTTGCCCTCACGACGCGGGCCCACGCCCCCATCTTTCACCGGCGACGATTGAAGTGAAATGATATTTAGGGAGCGAGCTTGTGTGCTTGACACGCCGACTGTGGACTGTAGCCGACACAGCTTACTATACACCGACGGTGCTCCAGGATATTTTGTACTGCATCTCACATGGTTGGTGAAAATAAACTGTGTGGGATCTACTTGATTTTTCATCTTGATTTGAATTACATAATGGGGTCACAGCAGCAATGGATGGTGTTTGAATTGCTAGACCGTTTATCTGCAGTGAACATGCAACTATATCTGTGTCGTAAAAAATTGGAATTATTCAGGGATCATTTGGAAAATTTATACATTAAATTGGTTTTCTAGCCATTTCCGGTGCACAATTCAAAGTTAAAGCACATGCACATGCTTCGGTGCACCAACATGGGTTGTAAAATCATATATGTGTCTATTAGTTTATGCTTGTGTCCCATGCAAGAAATGGAGGTGAATTTCGAACACCACGACACCGTGGCTCTCCGGCAAATGTTGAGGTACTTGCTTTTGTAATTCTAGTAAATCGAAAACTCATATGAAATTCATGAAACTTGACATGATATCATGGAACGACAATGACATGCAGTGGTAAAAATATTGTCCCATCTGAGGCAGGTGTGGGTATAAGCTTCTCGCAAACCAGAGCTTCTCTCACAAGCCTGATGGTTTTGGTAGGGTACTAGCCACCTTGGGGGGCGAAACAATATCTGTTACCTCTTCTTACTTTCAAAATGTTTCTCATGTCAACATGGAACAACACGAGTGTTGTGTCAATTTTTGAGATTTTTCGGGGTCCGCTTGGACATTTTTATACATTAACTGAGTTTTCTATGCATTCATGTGCATAATTCAAATTTGAACTACATGCACATGCTCTAATGCATATAAATTAGTTGAAAATTCAAATATGTGCCCTTGCTTGCATGCTTAGGTCTCATGCAAGAAATGGGAATGAATGTGAAACACCCTGCCACCGTCACTCGGCTGCAAACATTGAGATACACTACAAAAAAAAGACACATCCGTGACATTTTGGGCCGAACGAAAAAAAATTCTGTCATAGATATGACACTTCTATGACGATAATTGTGACAAAACCTGGTATCATCATAGATGTGGTGGGCTCCTACTTCTATGACAAAAAATCATGACAGAAAATGGGCTTTTCATCCTGGGCGAGCCGGCGACGCAGCTGCATGACATTCTTTGGGCCGTCCATGACGGAAAAACCCTTGGTAGAAGCGAGGGCGAGGAAAATTTCGGGGAGTTCCCGGTTACGGTGGGAGGTCGGGGGCCGAGCAATGAGCGCTTCTCTCGTACACGTACGCGCGTGTGTGCGAGGCGTTGGCTCTAACTGAACCCGAGCGAGGCATTGGGCTCTAACTGAACCCGAGCGACTGCATTATAAGCTATGCGTTACTGAACCCGAGCGATCGATCGATGGCTGTTAACTGAACCCGATCGAGCGATTCCTCCGCTACTGTTGCTAACTGAAGCCGATCGATGCTGCCTCTGGATGAACAGTGAGCGTTGCGGGGGGGGGGGAGGGCGGGGGGGTTGGGTGAACAGTTCTCGGTGGGGGTGGATGAACAGGACCCCATGGTGTTGCCTCTAGATGAACATGACCCTGATCGATCGAGCCGGTTGGGGCTGGATGAACAGGACCTCGTGGAGGGCTGGATGAACAGGACCACCCCGTGGAGGGCAGGATGAATAGTAGATGGTGGAGGGCAGGATGAATAGTAGCCCATAGAGGGGTGGTTGAACAGGAGCCCGTGGAGAGGGCTGGTTGAACAGTAGCCGGTGGAGTAGCGCGCGGTGGAGGCTGGATGAACAGGAGCTCGTGGATGAACAATCACAGGTGGAGGGTGGAGAAGGTCGACGATGGATGAACAGTAGCTCATCGAGGCTGGAGGGGGTCGACGGTGGAGATGAACAATATCCTGTGGAGTCCCGTTTTGCGGTACGCCACACCCCTCCCAATGAACAGGACCCCCGTTTCGACCGTAGCGCTCCAACACAAGTCTGTTTCCTCCGTTTTGCGGTACGCCACACCCCTCCCGATCAATAGGACCCCCGTTTCGACCGTAGGAGGTATGTTTCCTCCGTTTTGCGGTATGCCACACCCCTCCAGATGAACAGGATCCCATTTCGAACGTGGCCGGTCGAACACAAGGCCCGTTTCCTCTGTTCTACGGTACGCCAGGCCTCGTTTCCATCGCCTGTTCCGTCCAAGCCCTCCCGATGAACACGACGCATTCCGTTGCCTCCCCATGAACAGGACGCATTCCATTTCCTCCCCATGAACACGACACATTCCGTTGCCTCCCCATGAACACGACGACGATGCTGTTTCCCCGTTCCGACCCAGCCATGTACACGAGCCCTGGCCGTACGTATGCGCGAGTAGGCGTTCGAGACCCCGCCCGTATGTACACATACGTGGCCGTATTTTCTTTCTTGCACCCTGGCCGCCTCTACTACGACACGTGCGCGCCTCTACATACACCAGTATATATGTACGTACACGTTCGCGACCAGAATGACAAAGCTACGTACGCTTCGACCAGGTGGGTCCCGACTGTCAGGCACTTCCTGGCGTGCGAAGATGTAGCTGGTGGGTCCCAGCAGTCAGGGGGGGGAAATACGGTGGCCCGTCCGGTGGGTCCCGCTGTCAGGTGGAGGAATAATTATTTTGCACGTAATAAGGAGGCACTTCCTTGCTGCGGCCGTGGACCCAGCTGTCCGCCTCTCCACGTATAGTCCACGTCCGATGGAAGCCGTTCCTTGACCACGTTGACCACGCCGCGCCGAGAGCACCAGGGCGGTGGACGACGGCGAGGCCTAGGAAGGGGACGACGCGGAGCCGGGGAAGACGCGACAGTGGATGCCCACGCGTAGAGGAGTACGAGGGTTCACTAGTTCGTTGCGGTGTGAGGCTGCCGTCGCCGCAGAATAAAAGGGGGTGTGGGTGAGTAGAGGGATGGCCTGGCCAGCGGTGGGAGTAGTAGGGGGCGGTGAGGACTCCGTCGCATCGTAGTCGGCCACAGGAGGCAGGAGCACGAGGCACGACCGGCGCTGGTTTGGGCGGCTGGAGCAAGAAGACCAGAGGTTGAAGAAGCACTACGGCCGTTGGATGGACATCGTACGGTCACTAGAGCTAGAATCATGCATATTGACTAAGTTGACAAAGCCCTCCGTCCCCGTCAACTTAGTAGGCCCACAAGTCAGCCTGCCACTATACTGGGCCCCAGCTAACAGGGGGAGTATTTTTTGTGTGCGTAATAAGGAGGCACTTCCTTGCGTGCAAAGATATTGCTGGTGGGTCCGAGCTGTCAGCGGCGGTAATGTTTTTTTTCGCGAAATACAGAGGCCCTTTCGGTGGGTCCCTGATGTCAAGTGGAGGAATCATTATTTTGCGCGTAATAAGGAGGCATTTCCTTGCGTGCAGCCGTGGACCCAGCTGTCGGCCTCTCCACGTAAAGTCCACTTCAGATGCATGTCAGTCGTTGACCATATTGACCAGGCCGCGTCGAGAGCACCAGGGCGGTGGACGACGGCGAGGCCTAGGAAGGGAACGACACAGAGGCAGGGAAGACTCGGCAGTTGTTTCCCACGCGGAGGGGAGTAAGACTGTACGAGGGTTTACTGGTTCGTCTGCCGTCGCCGGAGAATAACAATAGGTGTTGGTGAGTAGAGGGATGGCTAGGCCAGCGATGGGAGTGCGGTGGGGCGGTGAGGCCTGCACGGCAGCATAGCCGGCCACAGGGAGGAGGGAGCAGGCAGTCCCGCCGGCGCCTGTTTGAGCGGCTGGAGCAGGAAGAGTAGAGATTGAAGAAGCACGACGGCCGTTGGATGGCCATCCAACAGTCACTGCTTGTGCGTCAACCTTTTTTTAGGAAAGCCTCAAATCTGTGGAAAACAGCATACAACCCATCTGCCATTATTTCTAATAATTTTTACAGCCCATTTGCTAATTATTAAGGTTTTTTTGGAGCCCATATTCTTTTTGTTAGCATTACAACCCATATTGTGGCCACGGTTAAAAAATTATACGAAATTTTGCATATTTCGGTGCGGTCCGAACTGTTTTTAATCCCGAAATTTCGACTCACATTCAAACTGATTTTAAAAATAAATGTATATCAATATAAAATCCAACAAATTCTCCACGCATAAAAATTAATGTAATTTCAAATCTCGAAATGAAAAAAAGATATTTGAAACTAATTGCCGGTTTGATGTGTTTTAAAAATGTACAGCCCATTTCTCATTACTGATGGGCCATTTTCTCAGCCAGCCGAATGAAAGCTCTCCTCATCTAGAAAGATTTGCACCCCAACAGGCCTGACAAAGCGAGTTACTTGGCAAATCACAAAAAAACTGGGCTGTGGCCGTGGACCCAGCTGTCAGCCTCTCCACGTACGGTACTCTTCCGATGGAATGTCATTGACCATGTTGACCACGCCGCGCCGAGAGCACCAAGGCGGTGGACGACGGCGAGGCCTAGGAAGGGGACGACGCGGAGCCGGGGAAGACGCGGCAGTGGATGCCCACGTGGAGAGGAGTACGAGGGTTCACTGGTTCGGCTGCGGTGTGAGGCTGCCGTCGCCGCAGGGCCTGTTCAGCGGTGGGAGTAGTAGGGGGCGATGAGGCCTCATCAGCAGCACAGCCGGCCACTAGAGGCAGGAGCAGGCGGTCTCCCCGGCGCTGGTTTGGGTGGCTGGTGCAAGAAGAGCAGCGATTGAAGAAGCAGCAGGACCGTTTGATTCAAATCCAACGGTTACTGCTGCTAGAATCGTTTGTTGACTAAGTTGACAAGCCCTGCGTACGCGTCAACTTAGTAGGCCCACAGGTCAGCCTCCCAACCGGTGCGCCCCAGATGTCAGTGGGAGGAATCATTTTTTCGCGTAATAAGGAGGCAGTTGATTGCGTGCGGCCAGGCCAGCGGAGGGAGTAGGGTGGGCCGGGGAAGCCTGCGCGGCATCACAGCGGGCCACAAGAGGAGGGAGCAGGCAGTCCCGCCGGCGCTAGTTTAGGCGGCTGGAGCAGGAAGATCAGAGATTGAAGAAGCACGTCGGCCGTTGGATGGACATCCAACACTAACTGCTGCTAGAATCGTGTGTTCACTGACAAAGCCTTGCGTAAACAAGTCAGCCTCGAAATCTGTGGCGTGTACAACCCATTTGCTATTATTTTTATAATTTTTACTCATTTTCTAATTCATATGGAATTTATTGCAGCCCGTTTTCCATTTTTAGAATTGCTGGCCATTTTCTGGTCAGTACCAGGGTCAAAAAATTAACTAAATATGTGGGAAATTTTGAAAATTCGCAAATTTTTGCTGGGGAACGAAATATTCTTAATCCAAAAATTAATAGCCATACTAAAACAAATTTAAAAATAAATTAGTACTATGTCATGTTAAATCCAATGAAATACGTATAAGATATCAGTGAAGAACAAAAACAAAAAAAGAAACTTATATCCCATTTGCTATAATTTTTTTGGAATTTTCAACCCCTTTTGATATTACTTTTAACAGACATTGACCATACTCTTAAGCCAGGCCGGAATGCATCCCTCCTCGTCTTGAAAGATTTGCAGCCCAGTAATTCGGAGAAAACAAATAGGCCTAGCTTGGGTATTCTTCAAAAAGAAATACTGGGCTACCTATTTTCCCAAAGAACTGGTGCATGAGCATTTAGCTTTATTTATTTATTTACTTATTTATGTTTAGGGGACCATGAGCATGTACCTGGGCCGGATTCATGTGAGAGCCTCCCTTCCAGTTAATTATGGGCTTCTCTATTGGGCCTTCATCAGTGGGCTGCATGTTATCAACAAGTGGAAAATGTGTTCCGAGTTTCAAAAAAAATGTGTTCCGTACGATAAATAGTATGCGCTACGTACGGTACGGGGCACTAAAGGATCGAACCGTGCAACGACTTACAAAACATTGTGTTTGTCATTCTAACAACACATTTATTCAACCAACAGACGAAATATACTACTGATTGTACATTGAAAACAGCAGCAGCAACCAGGGCTGGGGGTGCAACAGAAGCAGTAAGCAGGCCAGAAGAGTGAAGACGCAGCTCTCTCTTCCAAACCAAACATCAGCCATCATTACAAAAGGGCTACCAAAAAAGAACAAGTGTATGCATCAAACTAAATAAAGATCCTACTACACCAAGTGTACGCATCTAACTAACTAGCTCAGTTAGATGTTGCTATTTTTTTTTGAAACGGAGGCAAAAGAATTGCCTCGTCGATTAATTAAGAAGAAGAGAATTGCCCGGTTAATCTACGGAAAACCGGGCTAAACCGAAGACGTTACTATTTATTAAGCTGCAGTGGAGTCGCGAATGGAGAGGAGTGGGAAACTTCACTGGTTCGGGTGTGCGGCAGCACAGCCGCGGTGCCGCCCACGGGAGACAGGAGCAAGAACAGAGGTTGAAGAAGGAGCACGGCTGTTGGATTAACATCCAACGGTCCAGCTGCTAGAATCATTTGTTGATTAAGTTGACAAAGCCGTGCGTACACGTCCGCTTAGTAGGCCCACAAGTCAGTCACCAAATCTGACGGGTCCCAGCTGTCAACGGGATGAATAATTTTTTTCACAAAACAAGGAGGCACTTCCTTCCGTGCGAAGATACAGCCGGTGGGTCCCAGCTGTCAGGTGGAGGAAACATTTTTTTAGCTTAATAAGGCAGAACTTTCCTTGCGTGCGACCATGGACCTCGTGGGTCCCAGCCGTCAGGCTCTCCACGTAAAGTCCTCTTCCGATGACTCTCGTTTGTTGACCACGCCGCACCGAACGCAGCGAGGCGGTGGACGACGGCGAGGCCCCGGACGGGAACGACTCGGAGATGGGAAAACGCGGCAGTGGAGTCGCAGATTGAGAGGAGGAGAAGGGTTATAACTGGTTCTGTTGCGGCGTGGGGCTGTAGTCTGTGGAGAATAACAGGAGGTGTCGAGGGGTGGAGGGATAGCCTGGCCGGCGGTGGGGTAGCGCTTCGCAGCGATGCGTGCTAAGCAGAGCCGCTAGCCGCCGGAGGCCGGACCAGGCGGTCCCGGCGACGCTGGAGGAAGAAGACGAGAGATTGAAGGTGCATGCCGGCCGTTGGATATAAATCCAATGGCTGTGGATGACACAATCATTTGTTGACCAAGTTGACAACGCCCTGCGTAGGCTTCGACCTATTGGCCCACATGTCAGCCTGCAAAAATGTGGCATATATTTAACCCATGTTTTCTAGAATGTACAGTCCATTTGCTGGGCTGGGTGAACAAATAATTTCGCGTCAATCAGGCCCATTTATATTTTCTAAGAAATCCCAGCCCATTTGCACTTCCTTGAAATACACGTATTAGGTGGGCTCGTTATATATACTCCCTCCGTCCGGAAATACTTGTCATCAAAATGGATAAAAGGGATGTATCTAGATGTATTTTAGTTTTAGATACATCCCTTTTTGTCCATTTTGATGACAAGTATTTTCGGACGGAGGGAGTATAATGTTATGTTAGAAGGAGCAATTAATATCAAAGAATAAACCGGAGAGGCACATTTATATATATATAATTAAGAAATTAGCGAGTTATTGCTCAAAATAAAAATGAGCGCGTTATTATTAAATTGGTCCTTAAAATCTTCGCAAGCTTTTGTACGCAATCACCAGGATTTTCCTTGCCTGTGAGTCAAAAACAACCAGGATTTTCCTTGCCAACTTCCGTTAAACATTTACTTTTATAAGTTGGGATGTTTTTATAATGTATATATAAGTCTCTATAAAATATACGATAATAGTAATAATATAAATATATATAATGTGGTTAGAAGGGAAAACATAAATTGGACACAACATTACTTTTATAAGAGACCTGCGTTTTATACCCCACAGTAGGCATACTAACAAGTTCACACACAAATACAACAGAAAAGGTAAACATTCATATCAAACTCAGGTTCACAGGACACGTTCATATCCATAGCCAACATTCACAATCAACAACTCAAAAGATTCATATATACACAAGCTCAGCATATCTATGCATCCAAATGATTGATAGATCACACGACAATATTCATACATAATTTACAAAAAGATTCAGATATACACATGTTCAGTATGTTTATGCATCCAAATGATTGAGATCACAGCCAATATGATCCATGGACGAACTTTAATTACCTAGGGTACAGACTGGTAAATGGTGTTCAATCGGAGGTACTTCTTGCTAAAATTAGTTCTTGTACGAGTAAACTTTCGAGTACATAAGAGGCAGCACAGACAATCTGAACTTTGCTTGTAGGTTTATCCTCAAATAGTGGCCTCGTGCCGAGGGAGGTTTGAGCAACTTGGCCACTACTTTCATCCAACCAGTTTACTGGGTCATCTTGGTCCTGTATCTCGCCAAAATTCTACATTGAAGACGAGAAAGGAGGCGGTTGAGAAAATGAACCACCCAAATTTTTTGTGCAGTTCAACTGAAATGGAGCATCCTTGGCGTGCAGACTGATTAAGTGCCAGATGAATATACGCGTCAACCAACTTGTCTGGAATCTTTAGACTCCATGCCATATAGTTCGCTACCATATGTGCCGATAACCAAAAGGCACAAGTTGGGACCAAAGACTGGACTGCGTTTTTCTGGGCTATGCACCAAGCAATATTTTTGGCGTTCACTCTCCTAACACTTGGAGTTTGACAATTGGTTGACGCCGGTTGATACTCGAATGAATATAGGCACTTCTTGTCAACATCGATGCTTGTCTGAGTGAACTTTGGAGTACATAGCAGCAGCATAAGTACCTGTCCATCTGATCATTTTGTGCAGTTCTACTGAAATCACCCGATGTAATGATTTGCCTGCGAGTTCAGGCTCCAAATTACTCCTTTATGAAATCGGCAAACAGTAGCACAATACCAAATTACCAATACATATGACAGGCACAATAATCAGGATAAAGACCAGTACCAACCTGTGTGAGGTAGCATATCAATTACTATTTCCTTTGACTGGAAGCCGAGATAAGCCAAGCGACTGACAGCAAAGGAAGAAAGCATGCGGAGTTTAGCGACTGACAGGAAAGGACGGAAGCTGTCGAGGCAATGAAGCACCCAAAGTTTTTGTGCAGTTCCACCAAAATCGAGCATCCCTGTTGGCACATATATTGAGAGAGTGAGATTACTGTAATAGTGGGACTAGTTTATGAAACATACACTAACAAATAGAAGCACCCTCATTATCTTAATGGGTAAAGTTAGCAACATAGTAGTCTTGCTTAAAGAGAGGTATTAGTTTATTTAATCAGTGCCAATTAGCTCAACTCAACACTCAAAGCATTGCCATTTATCATAGGTTGCAAAACTTTAACGTGCAAAGATAAAGGAGTTTCTCATGACAGTAGCACGATACAAATAGAGATGACAGCAAACTAATATGGATGAAGGCCTTAGGCCCGTACCAACCTGAGAAAAAAGCTTATTCATGTAGTCCCATAAGAGATGATAAAGCACTCACTGGAATCACACAATAGTATATATTTTTGTGCACTTCAAATGTATGGTTGAAATCACTCTTGTTTACCAGTGCTGAGATTATATCGAAAGATTATCAAGAACTTCCAGCAGAGTTAAAGCACTGGCTGGGATACAGTTCATTGTATTGTCTTGTGTAGTTCCATTTAATGTATGATTGGCACAACATGATCCCTGTTTGCACAAGTAGGAACAAGGTGAAACCTTCATTAGCTTAGTGAGAAAGGATAGGAAGACATTAGCATATTACTCAACCAGTAGCATCAAATTCATGATGGACAATACGCAAAACATTGCCTCATTGAACCAATGGCAATAAATTGACATGCAAAACAGTATCACTATTATGTCATGACACTAATAATATTCCCTCCCTGCTCCACCACATGATTCACCTCCATAGACAAACATACACACGTACATGATTTAGCATATGGTCCTACTAAAGATTTGTTTACCTCCAACAGGAAAATTAGGCAGTAATAAATTAGTGGTACTTAAGTACTCCTAATTAATTAAATGAGACAATAGAAGTGGAAGGGCTCCCTGGAGGATCGTCTCACATGTAAGGTAGTCGTTGCCGGAGCCCTTGAATGGCCTCGACTGAGGCCTCTGGCTTCAGCAAGATTTCCTTGGCACTGTTTATTCTTCTTCTTCTTCTTCCTCTTCATGCTCTGTTTCTCTTTCTCCTCACCAGTTGGTGAAACCAAGTACATGATTGGCCTTCTAATTCAGAATTGGTTTTGTCAGTGAGGGAGTACAAGTGTACTAGTAAAAAACAACATTATTTTCTCATGGCAGTCGGAAAATAGAGAGGAACACATGCATTAAATATCATTCTTACCTAAAGGAAGATTATGGCGCCAATATGGATGATGAGGATTGGAACACAGATCTCCCTTTGTGCAGTTCCACCAAAATGAACCAATTGTTCCATTCTGACATTCTAGTTAAACAACACAAAAGTCACTTCTTTTAAGAAGAGTTTTGTGCAGTGCACCAAAAGGTCACAACAGCAACCAGGTGAATTGGATATCCCTGTTTGCACAAAAAGGCACAGAGGAAACAGTCAGAGTCTCGAAAAATTACAGGCAAAAACATTTGGCTAAACTTGTCATGGCTGATAACAGTGGCATGGCTTCATTTTTACCAGGGACATTAGATTAAGAACAACTAAGGCTGCGTTCGGTTCACAGGTTTGGTGCAGGATTTTCGTAGGAACACAATTCCTATGGTATTCTTTCCCTTCCAACCGTTCGGAACACAGGAAAGGTGAATAGTGTTTCATAGGAAAGCTGGTCTGGTAGTACTGATTCCATAGGATTAGAAACATCCACGCGCTGCTCATTTTTTGGGCGGGGCGGAAGCCCGAGGCAGGCGCTCGCTGCCATGCGTTAGACAGGTTGCTGTGCTGTGTTGCCGAAAATAAAAAATCAACCTATGTGTGGTACATGAGGTGAGGACAAGAGTAGTCACTGTGCAGCTAAATAAACAAATAGCATCTCATACTGCCAAGCATGCTACTCTAAAAAAACAAATCTGTACATTTCGTAGTCCATCTGAACACATTCTCTTGAGAGTTTCCTCCGGTTCGCTGTTCCATAGATTTATACCTACATTCTTTTACAATTCCTCTATTTTCATCAAGACCTATGTTTTCTGCCCCTTTATTCCGAATGGAGCCTAAATATTTGGTATAAGGGCATGGGACAGTGGGTGCACCAGCAGTCCAGCACCATGTACGTAAACAGGGGCATAAAGTGGTGATTCATAGTTTGTTGCCCCGAGAAACAAACATCCAAGAAACATATCTGGGTTGGTCCCATTTTTGCTCACTCTGGCCACCTACTCCTATGTGTGGATAGCAAATCTAGTCCTGGTCATACCACTATGTACAGTGTTACCCCTATATTTCCCTTTTCGACCAAGAGACCGGTTGGATGACCAGTCTGTACTACTTTCACCCCCTTTCCTTCCTGTTTGTACCAAGTCCGATGTACATACTAAATTCCCCCACCCCACTTTATTTCTTGTTGGAACCAAGTACTCCCTCCGTCCGGAATTACTTGTCATCAAAATGGATGTGTCTAGAACTAAAATACATCTAGATACATCCATTTCAATGACAAGTATTTTTGGACGGAGGGAGTACAAGATTCGACTCCATGAAGTAGCTTTACCTCTAACAATAGAAAAAAATGTGACGTTGGACCATCCGATCGAGAGGGGCTGAGAGGTAGAAAATGATGCACATGCAGCGACGTAGCGAGCTGGGGAAGTAGAGCTAAGGCGGTTTTGAACGAAGATATACTTGAAGGTCGTCGGGATGTGGATAGGTGGGCGGCGGGAGACCGGATCCGCCCATAGGTAATGACGAAGGGATCGAAGGACCTCCCGCATCGGTGCTCGGCCCGAGATAATGGTGCGGCCGGCAGTGGGTCTCCTCCCTCGCTGTCGACGATGGCCTAAATTCTGCCCCTCCTCCCCTTCACCGGCGGAGGGGATACGTCCGGATCTGTAACCAGCGGTGTGGATAGAAAGCTAGTATTTTTTGAAGGGAGAAAGACAGTGTTACTACCCCTATCTTGTTTAAATCTGGAGAGGATGAGAGTGTGTGAATAGGGCAACCCTAGCAAGCAAGCGCGGAGGCTCCGGCCTATATATACCTAGTGAGCAACCCTAGCGAGCAAGCAACCCCTATCTTCGTCAACTCGTACAAGACCGAGAAATTTGATTACTACAACGCCCTCTCCCTCGCGGACTGAGCTCCGATGCCTCAACTGCACCTGCCTTTGGCTGCATGACAGGAGGGCCAACCACCTGTTGGGCCCACCTGTCATAGACGCAAAGTCAGGAGCAGTAAGTTGAAGCTTTCGATATCCCTCCCGCACGAGGTGGACGAACATGCAACAGTGGATTCGATACTGTAGAAGTAGGAGTAACATCATTATTGTTCATCTTCTCAAAGAGGCGAAGAGCCAAGCGCAACCCGAACATGGCAGTTGCGAATGCTCGTGCGGTGCAGTTCCTTGGAGTACTAGCCAGGCTCTTGCATGAGACAAAATTGCTATTGTTTAACAATTAAACTCCATTATCCATTGGTTGATACTCATTCTGCATAGGTCCATGCGCTTAGCATCGTTTCCTCCCGGGGTCACCAATGTTTATTTGCCAATTAATAGCATTGCATGCAATGAACTAGCCATTGCAAGTCATTAAAAGCATGCACACCTCTCATCTCTTATTGGTTGATAAATCAAGAAACAAGAAACAAGGTAGAAGTTAATGCACCGTGCCTAAGTGTTTTGGGACTATTTGGTTTTCGTAAGATGACTTACACACCTAGACGGAGGGAGTAGTATAGCCGTGTAAACCGGAAAGGAGTATTTTCCTTTCTAGAGATTTCAACAAGTGACTAGACTACACAGTGTGCAGTACTCCCTCCCTTCCGGTTTATAGGGCTCAAATCTCAAATCTCATGAACCAAGGCATTTTGCGATTGGAGGAATGTATCTCGTACTTTACAAAACTACCCTAATTAAACTCATGCATTAATTACGTAGTTCTCTCATTTTCCTCTCCGCCTTGGTCGTGGTGCACAATATTGAGCACTCCTATATGACTCGCCGCTCTATCTACATGCGGGACATTTCAAAGCATCCGGGCCCGCATGCCATCCACCAAATCACAGCGAGGTGCTACAGTCAAGACTCACCTGTAACCCCGGTGTGGCCATCATGACCCGTCATATCACAAAACCCACACCTTTACCAGCAATGGTAAGGTGGCCTCCAAGTTGGACTAGACGAAGCAACCATCATTTCACTGGAACGCTCGTTCAAGCCCTTTCTTCCCTTTCTTTAAGAAAACCTCACTCCAGGCTAGTCACTTCTGCCATTTTTCTTCTGTACCGACGAAGGAAAGGTGGGCGAATCAGTTATGCTGCTATATTTTCATTCCAAGAATCTTCTTTTTGCGAAGCACCGACCGATTCTCACATCCTATTCTTTTCCCGTTTTCATTGCGATTGTCGTTTCCTTTCGATTGCTTTTTGTTTGTCAGTTCATTGATGGATCCTGGAGCACTAGGCAAAGAGTTGCCGGCGGACAACCCACTGGAGACAGCGATCTCGAGGAAGCAAGCACCGACCAACGAGTTGACCATGTTGGCGGGCCAACACATGGAGATGAAGAACTCCATGAAACAGGCATTAGCCAAAGAGTTGAGGACGTTGGCGGACGAACTCCTTAAAGGAAGTTGGAAGAACAGCAAGGGTCCCACCGTGCCTACCCCAGGAACTCTGATTGCCACCTATGTGAGGCTCAAGACCGAGTTTGAGGAGATAGTCACCGTTGAGAAGCAGTATTCCCTTGGCAAGGTGATGGCCCCCATCGAGGACGAGGAGATGGCCCCCGGAGGGATGAGATCCCCTGATGAGCTGCACAAGGTAAAAAATAATGGCTTATTACCATAGTTGTGGTTTTTGATTATTTGCAATGTGCTTGCTAATATGTTAGGGTTGTGCAGGTGCCGGTGGACGTCCTTGATGATACCGATGTCATGGCCCGTCTTGTTGGCATCACCCCGAAGATTGATTCCGATGCCGCTGTCCATCTTGTGGATATCGCCCCAGAGATCGATTCCGATGTCGCGGTCAGTCCTGCGGACAGCACCCCAGAAATCGAATCCCATGCCGCTGTCCATGCTGTGGTCATTGCCCGAGAGATCGATGACAAGAAATAGTTGGTCGCGCTAATCCTTGTGGGTAGTTTGCATTGCCCTGTGTTTAATTACCAGAACGATGCGTGTTATCAAACCATCTTAGGGCTAGTGCACTGTCTTGTGTGGGCGGATCTTGCTACTTTTGTTTGATAGTGAATCATGCGAACCCTCTCCGAGTTATGGAAACAGATGTATCCTCACCAGCTTTTGATGTAATATATGGCATGATTAGATGTAAGTTTGAACTGTTTATCATATCAGCATGGCTTGTTTGATGATTCTTGGTGTTAGTAGGCTAGCTACTGTGCGAGCTATAGTACTTGCAAAACACTCACCGAAGAGAAACGTTGGGGCTGATGAGCTCGTGGTACGCTTATACTTATCCCTCGTCGATCGACCAATAGCCCTAGCTCCTAAAATTGTAGGCTTAGCGATCGATGACCTAGGCGGGCTAGTTTGGCCTAGTGGGTTTCAGTGATATGACGTGCAACACAAAATCATAGCAGTGCAGAGACATACTCCCTCCATTCCAAAAAAGATGACCTAGGCGGGCTAGTTTGGCCTAGTGGGTTTCCGTGATATGACGTGGTACAGTGCCATCCAGTCTTCACGTGTGGTAGCAGTATTGTGGGTACAGTAAGTTTTCTTGAAGAAGCGGAATTCAACAAAGTCATGATGGTTCCTTCGTCCGAACAACTTACAGTGGGAAAGGTTGGGCCTGCGATACGACCGGGGTAGACCAGGATAATTTTGTGCATGGCAGGTGGACCAGGATGGTTGACGTCCCACATGTCGGCGAATGAAAGTATTCTTTACGATATAGAGGACGAGCAATGAGTATTCATTGTTTATTTTTGGTGAAAGCTATTGTCTCCACTGTTACAACGAAGGAGTGTGAAACACGGCAGCCTAGTGAACTTGGCATGTGCACCACTCCCTCCTTCCTCATGTAATGCCTAGGTTACAACTTTTTCTCACTTTCTCTCTATCTATTTCCTCTCAAATGTTTTTACCTTTCTTTTTTAAGACACAATTGTTTTTATGCCTTTTTAGAATTATTTTTTTATACCTAGGAGCACGTGTAGAGACGGGCTCTTGCAGAGCCCACTCCTTGACTTTGTCAATGCCTCTCTCTCCTCCACATAAGGAGTACTACTTGCTATGCATGCATGTGGCAGGCAGCTAGTGTCTTGAGGGGCCAGGGCGGTGAGAGCGGGCTCCAGAAGCGGTCCGGACTCTAGCATAATTTTGGTTTTTACAGTATTTCTTTCTCCATTGATAGGTAGGCCCGCGTAGATAGATAAAGAACATGAGCTGATGAGGCGCATGCGGACTGTTTGACTGGTCAACCAAACAAATACAGAGCTATACGCTGAGCCAGTGACCGTATAATCACCATATCTCGTATACAATGATCAAAGTGAGCTATCAAGACAAGTTCGATGACCGCCAATGCATTTTACTCGGTAATAAATGACCAGGATTGAAGGGGAATCCAAATTTGCTTCGTCTTTTATCCTTGAGCTCTTGACAAACCAATGCACTATACAGTTGTCCGGCCACTCCACCCTAGAGCTCTCACCAAGCGTCGTTCATGCCACTGCGCCGCATACTAACCGGTAAGGCAACGATGGCATCCCGCCGCGCCGAGTTCTTCGCCGCCCACGACCGCACACAAAATGGTAGGGAAACGATGGCATCCCGCCGTGCCAAGTTCATCGCCGCTCGCGACCTCACAACTATGTGGGAGGAATTTGAAGATGCCAATGTCGAATGGGCCGTAGAGCAAGAGGCGGCCAAAGCCGCACAGAGGGAGCGGAAAAGTTAGAAAGCACTCAAGAAAAGAGAGGCCCGCCGCCGCAAGAAAGAAAAGGACCCACGCGCTGCTGCGGAGAGGTCGGCGGAGATCCAAGCACGGTGGGGTGTCGCCGACAAAGCCGGGAAGGAGAACGACGGCGTCTGGCCAGCATGTGAGAAGTAGTAGTACTAGTAGTTAGTGTGTGTGTGTGTCTGAGTACGAGCGTGTACCAGTACTACTAGTTACTACTGTAGTTTTTAGAGCAAATTACCAGTACATTAGCCTAGACTAAATGGAAAAAATTCCTATCCTAAGCATCAAATCGCATCTCTTTATCTATAGGAATTGAGATGCATGTCATCTCACTTCCTATGATTTTCATATTCCTATCCTATGAATGAAAGGAGGCCTCTGTTGGAGTAACTACTGTAGCTAGCAGTACTGCTGGTACAGTAGTTTTCTTCAAGAAGTGGAATTCAACGAAGTCATGATGGTTCCTTCGTACAAGCAACTTCAAAGTGGGAAGTGGGCCTATGATTTGACGGCTCATTAGTCATTGTTACTACGGCGCGACGACCTGGGTGACTCCCTTGGAGTTTTGCGTGCATGGCAAGTGGACCAGGATGGTCGACGTCCCACATGTTGGCGAACGGAAGTATTCTTTCCGATATCGAGGGGCAAGGAAACCGCGTGGTATAGTATCACTGCTGATTGGTTCGCAAAAAAAATAGTATCACTGCTGATTTATAATTATTTTTTATTTCTGATGAATGCTAGCGTTTCAACTCTTACGACGAAGGGTGCCAAACACGGCACGTGCTGGATGTTCCACACGTCAGCGAAAGGAGTGGGACATGAACAGCGTGGTAGAGCCCAATGTAAAAAAACAGCGTGGTAGAGCGTCTCCACTTCTTCCACTTCTGGGTCGGAGACCACACATAGTAGTACTTAGTGGTATGAACGATACAAAGTGCAACCTGGAGACAAAGACACGTCTAGTTGGAAGGTCTCGGGACATACACGTAAACAAATATAAAAGTTAATATGTGCCTCCAACTAATATAGTAGTAGTAGAGTAATTAGGTGCGTACTCCATAACATCACCGTGCATTGCACGTACAACATTTAGTGGTAGTACGTAGTAAGAGACAAATGCCGCCCAAGAGTTCCCTTGTCGACCTATTTTTGGGTGTTTGGTAGAGTGTATGGAGGGTGCATGAGTCCACACTAGTTTAGCACAAATACACTAGAAGCATGCATGAAGAGAGCATGCATGAAGAGGGGTGTTGAGTTGAGCATGCATGAAGAGGGAACAACTATGCTGAAATGAGAACGCAACCAAACACACCCTATATGCCACGCATGTTCATACCATTTGTGCCTTTCTACTTCATTTACTGCGCTACATTACTCAGGTTCGTACGTCCACTCCTGGGTACATGTTCGTCTCGTAGTTCCAGTCCCACGTGTTCTTCATATAGATGGAATGATCCTTGCATAACACGTGCACCTTGATGCTAGATGTCTCGCGTGTTGGCAAAAGGATGAACAAAGCTCACGTAAAAAAAATAGAGTGGAACAACATAGATTCCGGATGACCGAGAAGGAGCAAGGAACCTCGTGGTGGAGCGTCTGCACTCATAATATTTAATATTATTCAGCGATATAAAATTAACCAATCATCTCCACAGTGGACTGGAAGAGTACGAAACACGACAGCCTAGTGTAGTGTCATACTAGTACATGGCCAACCCACACTATCACCATATTTCTTGGCTTCCGTGCGACACCTATCTCTAGTAATCTAGAAGCCTGTATCGCCTCTCCCTCCTCGTCTCTATCAAAGTGCGGCAGGCTGGCGTTTCTGCCGTCTATTGAGGTCGGTTAACTATCACATGTTAGCGACATGCCAAGAGCATTCTAAAAAAATTCCTTTCACATTCCATTTTCAAAAAGAAAAAAATCCTTTCACGTACGAATTTGCCTGTATGCTTTGAGCAACTTGCATGTCCTATACTGCTCCTGTTTGATACTCTAACTTAGCTACAGGTTAGACTAACTCATGACTAACCCTGAACTAACTGTAGCCAAAGAGGTGTTTGGGTGACAGGGTTAGATTGACAATAAATGCACTTCATGGAGAGAGAAAAGTGTTTTTTCAGTGGTCCCAATGAGAACTATCTCCAGTTAGCACCTCTTGGGTGGGATAGTTTTTTTTTGGTGGGTTCGGTGCAACTTGCTCCAATTTAAACCCTCATGCTTGGATAGTTTAGGGTTATTTGAGCCCCAACTAGCTCCAACTAGCTCTAACCCATGGATCCAAATAGGGCCTATGGCCAGTCTCGACGTGGAGCAGTCGCGTGCACCAGGAAGCGGCGCTCTCTCGGCCGTCGCGCCACTTCAAAGCCGGCACCAGTGAGAGGTCGCCTCCGCTCTGGCCGGGCATTAATGCGGCACTGACGCTCCAGGGCGACGCTGACCGTTTCACGCGGGAAGCGCGCGCTGGCAAGGGAGTATAGGTTTTGAACCGTTTCAGGTGTAGTACTGGTAGTTTGCAAAAGTACTCAATTATTGCACTCAGTTTCCTAAGAAATTGTGGTAAAAAACGTTACTCCACAGCCCGCTTCCCTTCTCCTTCCTCTCCCACCGCCCACACACGTCCGCGGGGCGACCGGTCAACCCTTATATAGGAGTGCTAGCACAAAAAGATGCATGCATGACCACTAAAATTTCCATATTAAAGCGCCGCTCCGGCGGAGTATGGCGTATGTTGTTACCTTCGGCTGGCCCATGGCTACTGGGCGACAGCGACCAGAGAAGAGGCGGCAGGAGGAGAATGAATGCAGCTATTGTTTGGGTTCACCTTCCGGCTTAAATAAATGCGCATCATCACGTGTACCCGCGGGTGCACAAATTGTAACATACGTGTCTGCTTAAGTGGGCGTCACGTAGCTGGTGTGTGTGAGAGAGAGATTTTGAGAGATAGAGTGCGTGTGTGCGACTCTACTCTTCGGACATGTACTCAACCTTTTGCATCAGGATATAAGTATAATGGTATTTACTTTAGCTAGTGATTTACATGGCCATGTTAACAGGGTTGTGTCAAAAAATGTCACTTCCTACTCGTGATTTGCGTTATATAATTACAAGCAAGATTCTCGTGCATTGCACGGAACATCAATATGCATTTTTTTACAGAACACCTGTTGTGATTGACCCATGCAGGAGTAATCCCATGTGTAAAAACTAATGATATCTCAAGAATTTTATCGGAAAACTGGTATCTCGAGAATGTCATCAAAAAATGAAAGATGAGAGATAAGGCGAGGAGGAGTGGAGTGTGGTGGTGACTGGTGGTCGGAATGGGCGGAGGCATGGGGATGGATGGCGCCGGTAGGCGGCAGCAGCCACCATGCATGCTAGATTGTTCCAGAGACTTGTTCCTTTTTTAATTGCTAAGCAATGAGGTTGCGGGAGATAATGATGTGGAGAGAGGTGCGGGTATATTTTGTAAAATTATCATAGTTTGCTTTCTATCCTCAGATATAGATCATACGGTCTCTATTACAAGATGGCAGGCACACCATCACTACCAACTTGTTTTTATAAGGGTACAGATGATAAGTTTGCTGACTACTAAAGTAAAGTGGAATTTGTCCATGTTACGCAAGTAAATAAAGGTGATTGTTTGTCATACGGGTAAGGTTGGATGAAGGGTGGTAGGAACAAATGCTCCGCGTAGAGCATGTGTGTGTGAGATGGAGTCTTAATGTGTGTGGGGTGTGTGTGTGTGAGAGAGAGAGAGGAGAGAGATGGATTCTTAGTTTGCGTGTGTGTGAGATAGGGAGAGAGATGGAGTCTTAGTGT